>NC_090928.1:932535821-932838851 GCF_040938575.1 Ambystoma mexicanum | reverse complement strand
GTGAGTCTGCCAACCAGGACAGTTGCGGTCAATGACCCTGCCACAGCGGATGTTGCTGCGCAGGGTCCATTAGAGGGCACCCAGCTGCCACTGACAGAAGTCAGGCCTTTGGTCGTCCCTCCACCTGCCACTCCCTTGGCTCAATCCACTGAACCCACTGGCCATACTGGTCAGGGCGGCATTAGCCTGCCAGGGTCTGAGCTACATTCCAAGAGGAGGAAGGTTGTACCTGCAGCACAGGCTGGGACCTCACACACAGCCACGACCTCCTGCACGTCGAGGAAGAAGCCTTTCTGCAACCAGGAACTGGACTTCCTCATGGGCTACGTGTTGGGCCACAGCCGTGACATGCTAGTGGGTGCCAATAGTCAGACTACGGCTGCCCAACGTGATACCCACTGGAAGCATGTTGCGGAAAATGTCAGTGCATTCGGCCATGAGGTGCGCACGGCGCAAGAGTGCAAAAAGCGTTGGAATTACATCAAACGCAGCGCTAAGGCTAAGCGTGCCTCTAATTACAACTTGACTCTGGTGACTGGCGGTGGGCCTGCACCAGAGGAGGAAGTCCTCACTCCGCATGAGTCACTTGTTGTGGAGTTCATACCATCTGAATCGGTCGAAGGAGTGGGAGAGATGCCGGACTTTGATGCCCAGTCCAGTGAGTGTTGATGCGTGCTTGTTGAGGATGTGTGTGTTTTACTTGTGGGATGGGTTGTGCATGATTGCCACTAGATGTGAGGTGTACATGGTTCGGATGTGCAAGTAATGCAATGCTTCCGTGATGCATGTCTGCTCTGCTGGATGGTGGACATGTGGAGCAGACGGGGACTGTCTCCAGTCCATGTCCCAGCTCACTGGCCCTTCTGCATGTAGCGTGGGGTGACCTTCCTCTCAGCCCAGGCACGATGTCATAGCATGACTGATGTGCATGTGTCCTCTGCGTGCATGCGAGTACTCCATGTAGGCATGCTCCCTTGCCCCTCCCACCCGCTCTGCACCCCAATTCCACCTTTGCACTGGTCTGCTTCAATATTGCCGTTGGGTACTTCCCTGTTAATGCTTCCTGTGTACATGCTAACTTCCCGCAACCAATCTGCCAGACATATGCTGTGTGGTACAGCCTTAGTTCTTGATGCAGAGTATCTCACTTGTACTGTGCAGAGGTCAGATGCCCCGCAGGGACATGAGTTCCCATTCATGCTCCATGTGCATTGCACGCATGCCCCTATGTGTCCTTGACTGGATGATCACTGTAATACAAGTCCTGGGTGACATACATTGCATGAAATTTCATCAGCCGGCCCATGTCTACTGTGGCTCAGTACTGCGCTGCACACATGTTTAGGGTCTGACAATCTGGGTGGGTCACAGGCCTCAGCCTGTTTAATGGCCAATGACTCTGTCCAACTGGTGTAGTGTCCTCTTCACACGTGGGTGGCCTCCAGACGTTTTATCATGTGTCCTGCTTACTGTCCCATCATCATTTGCAGTGTTGTCACTTGACTCACATGAAGCTGTTGATGCTAGTCAACACTGTCTGTCAATACACAGGTCTATGGTCAGCCTGTTGATACCATGCTAGGCATCCCTGCTTTTGCACTTGGGTGGAGGGGTGCTTTTCTTGTAGATATGCTACCCATTGAATGCACATTGCACGTGATGCCTGAGGTTGACCTTGCACTGCCTTCACATTTTCTGACACACACCATGGAGTCCTTGTACATGTAGGTAGTGAGTAACATACATATTTGCTGCACTGCATAGACCCACTTCAATGCAGACTGCCACCTTTCAACAGGTCTGATCACAGAAGCAATTCCAAGTTGACCCAGCATGCATGCCAGGTTCTATTTTGTGTGTCACATGTCTGCCTGATGTTCTCGGTGTGTGTGTGTGTGTGTGTTGTGTGCTTCTGACATGTGTAGTGACCTTTTTTCTCTCTATTTTTCAGATGATGATGCAATGGAGCCGTAGGATGGTGTTGTCATGCCAGGCACAGGGTTGGTATCACTACATCAACCCGGCACAAGTGGGGGTCGTGGGTTGGCAGACCACGAAAACCCCCAAGTGCTACAGGCCATCTTCTCTCTGTCTGCCTATGAGTCCAGCCCTGATGACGACTCTGACGTCCATGTCGAGTTGGATGAGCATCAGGTCCATGTGTCAGGGGTGAGTGATTCTGATGTGGACACTCCTCTGTCCGCGACACCTGCACTGAGGGGTCAGACTGTCTTGGAACCTCTGCCCGTGGTGGATCGGGATGCAGGGTTACCCTCCACACCAGTCACTGATGTGCCTGGGACATCACGTCGACGGGGGCATGTAGTCGTGCAGCTGCGGGCGGTGCCAACACGACGAGGACAACCGGTCCTTGGGTCCCGCAAGGGTCAAGTCCAGCAACGCGGTCGTCGCGCGCAACCGCTGTATACTGAGTGGGAGCAAGACATGACTGCCAATTCAGAATGGCAGGGGGCAGCAATGGATAACATCGCTGAGAGCATGGAGCGTGTGGCCCGATCCGTGCTCCCCCCTGCTAGGCAGGTGCTTCTCCAGCAGCAGGCGGCACGGTCCACGGCCCGCTGGCTCAAGCTGGGCATGGCGGCCTCAGACAGGGCACGCCAGGCTGAAATGTCGTCTCTGCGTCAAGCAATTGCTGCTCACGCAGAGGCACACATGGAGGCCCTGAGGGAGGAATATGCTTCCCTCAGATCCACTCTGGGTGTCCTTCTGATGTCCCAGATGGAGCGGTCAGAGGAGAGGTTTGCACAGTTTGAGAGTACCATCTCGGCTGAGCTACAGGCTTGCCGGGAGGTGCAGCGGTTGTCAAGCCAGGCCTTGCAGGAGGAACTCTGTGTTACACGTGCTACCTTGCAAGAGGAAGCACGTGTATCATGGAAGGTTCTGCATGCAGACCTACGTGTCATCGCCACACAGAACCAGGCTCACCCGTCCGGCAGACTTGCTGCCGACGAGGGGCAAGCTGCGGCTAGGCGTGGCCAGGCTACTGTGCCACGTCCTCCTTTCCAGGATGAGCCAGACTCGGACGACCATCTATCTCCCACATAGGTCGGGCTGTGCAGGCGTTGAGCCCATGGAGTTTTTTTTTTTGGCTCAGCATCATCGCATGTGGATGTTGAGCAGCACCCTGTACCTCCCCCCTCCTGGGTGACCCCCCCGGGTCGTATGTGGCCATTTTTTATTTTTCCTTTAGTTTAGTTAGTTAAGTTTCTGTTTGATAGTTAGTTTAATTAGGTAAAGTAGGTTTTTCGTAGTTAGTGTAATTAGTTAATATAGTTTAAAATTGCTTGTCTATTGTGATTTCATGTGACAGTGTGGTGCTTTGTGGCTTTTGAAAGCATCCACTGTCTGTTCCAGCTGGGCCCTTCAGGCTTGTCTTGTGTATGTGTTTGCTGCTTGGGGTCCTTGACTCACATATGCCACTCCTGCTTCCCTTATCCATGAGCTTGCAAGGATGGTTCGGTGTAACAGCCTATTACACAAGGGCTTTGGACTGTCATATCTGTGGCACGTCTGATGCTGTGGAATTTGTGTTAACACCCCTAGTGGGGATGATTGGGGTGTTATTGACCACTGTTCTGCTTTTGGTAGATGGGGTGTTTCATGATTCATGTGTACATTCATTGCCATGCATTGTGTAGTATGTTTCTTATCTTTACTGTACATGTGCTTGTTGCAATTCATGCCGTAGATAGTGTGTTCCACACTTTGGCTGTGAAAGACGGACTGTGGTGTGATTTCTGATGTACATCTCTGACATGGTCCAGTGATGTGATGCCTGAAGAGACACACACAGATGAATCTAATGCATTAATCATGTGTTTCATGCCCTTTCTGCAGGGGGATGAGCCTCCAGACCACCTTTGCCAGCAGATATGGGCCATTGGACATCTGGAATCTGGACACATTTGGTGGTGCCCACATGCACATGTGTGCGCAAGCAGAGCCACAGGGATTGCAATCATACATCCAAAAACTGCTGACGTGTTTCAAGGGACTCCACGCAAGGTGAGCAGCACAGGGGGGCCACAACACAGCAAACCTTCCACCAGGCCAGTTGCACATGCATGCTTAGTAGCAGCACTGAGGGTGAGCTTGGACAAATATTGGTGTTGAAAAGCACAATACAGCTCAGATGTGTTGGTGGACTCATGGCTAGTTGATTGTAAGGTTGTCTGGGGCACCTGCAGGGGCAGTGGCACATTCCCTCCGGTCCACCATGGTCCATTGAGGCACTTGTATCACCCAAGTAGCGTTCCGAGACATGGAAAGAAGCAGCTGACAGGGACAGACGGCAAGGGACAGACTCGGGTGTAGTGCATTTCATTTCCATGTAGAATTTGAAACATGCACTGCCTACTTTATTTGGGTCATGGTGGAACACGACTTGTTTGGAAGTCATACCTTGCTATGTGCGTCTGTCTGCTTACACAGGGAACATTGCATGTTGTGTGATTCGTGACACATTGGTGTTCCATTTGACACGCACCCACCGGCGCCTGACTTACTGCATTTACTGTGTTTGAACCATCACAGGGGTAATGTTATGTATGGGTACGAAGCATCCACACCATATTGTCTGTTTGTAGAGTAGTTGGTTACTTTGGGGCATATTTGGTGGTGTGTTTGTGTGTTATGGGCATGCACAGATTTTTAACTGTGGCTCTCTTTGCAGCATTGAGGTGCTCCTGTTACCGGACCTGAGAGTGCGCAGGCAGGAGGCCAGCACTCACCCCAGAGATAAGTTTCTCTTTGACTTCCATTTCAGTGAATTGCTGCTATGTTTATGATGAACAAGTTTGGTATGATTGTGTATGTGTTAATGTGAGCACTACATTCTTGGCCATTCCCTACTTTCCTGTGTCAATCCTACTCCCCTCTCCTGCCCCTCATTCCGGTTATCCAGTATGCCAACGCCTGTCCCGACTCCATATACCTGACCCTCCTTCCCCACCAGGGTCTTAGAGGCCTGTGTGAGTTTGACCTTGCAGCCACCCAGACCACGGTGGGGGTGGTTGGTTCGTGCCACTCCTGCACCTGTACACGGGAGCAGTGACAGTACACATCCCTTTGTGGTGCCTCATTCTATGTTATGTACCACACATGGTACACATCCTGTTGTGACATTGTTTTACTGTGCTACCTTGGTTGTTACGTCATTGTGGTAGTACTTGGCCTTTGTGAGGTACTGCTACTTCAAGTCATCTACTGGAGGCTGTTCTGGTTAGTTTTTCTGCCTGCAAGGTTTTTGCTTGGCTTCTGTGTTGGCCTGCTTTGAGTTCTCTTGGATGTAGTGTTTTTGCAAATCAAGGTGGACTCTGAGAGTGCAGGCAACTTTTTACACACAAGGTGGGAGATGGTGACAAAGGGGAAGGGTGATCCTGTGGCCAGGTGAAATTCAAGGATATAGGCTCCATAACCCCGGTGCAGTTGTTCAGTGGGTCATGGTGATTTGTGAGGGAGGGGTGGTGCTTGGTTGGTGATAGTTGCCTTGCCCTGCAGTGTGATGGGCACCCTGACATTGTAATTGTGGTATCCTATGTACATGATGTGTTCTGCTGATCAATGCCTGTTCATGTGTTGTGTTTACCTTTCAGGTGTGAGGGGATAGTTGTGGTTTGACATGCTGGGGTGTACACATGGTGAATGTTCACATGTGATGTGTAGAGGACACTGATGGTCACTTGATTGCACATGCATATGTTGAGTGCATGTCCCTACTGACCCACACACTCGCACTATAATGCACTACATGTACAACCACCCTTCCATGTCCACGTGTACACTCTGTTTTCCTTCTGGTGCCCACTTTGTCCCTGCAGCACATGTTCTATGACCAATTGGGGATCCTGTACATGCCTAATTTCCTTTTTGATGTGGTTTGTCGCTTAGATGTGATGCTCAGGGTGTGCATCACACGCAATGGCTGTTAACTGTGCTGTGCACTCAGCAGTGTGTTGTAGGAGGTGGACACGGCACACATAAGCTGCTGTGTTGATTTTTCAATGCACAATGTGCATGTAGACAGGCATTCATTTTTATGTTACAACTTCGACTTTTGGAATGCATTTGGGTATGACTTCTATTGGGTGGGAGGTTGTTGGTCAGTCATTTCATCTGATTCCATGTCAGGCATCATTGTCTGATGCAAATTTACATTTTTCACATGGCAATGTGAACCTTATTGGTACTGTGTTGGTGTATGGCTATTGCTTGCCATGTCATGTTGTGCTTTGGGAGGGCGTAAGTGACATACCAGTGATAGTCATGGCCTGTTTTGCAGGTGTGTGTGATTTACACCTTGCATGTGTGCCTTTTGGTCACACAGGATTGCTTGTGTTTAAGTAGCTAGGGATGCACACAATGTGGCACTTCCATGGCAACAATCTCAGGGTGGTAAGGTTGTGACAGTTGACTGTCTCTTTGTCATCATCGATTGTCACCTGGTATGTGCCAGGCCTGTGTGCACTCCGCAGGGGTGGGAGTTTAGGCGTAAAATGTGTCCACAAGCTGGGTCCGGGCATCCTCGCCACGTGCCCTATCCCCACCCATGGGCAGCGCCTGTGCCTGTGGTTGGGGATGTGGGGGCACCACCATGTCCACCGGTACGCCCTGCCGTGTTGCAACATTGTGCAGGACACATGCTGCCACAATGATCCTGCACACTACTGGGGGTGCATAGAGTAGCTGCCCGCCAGAGCGGTCAAGGGAGCGGAAGTGTGACTTGAGCACTCAGAATGTGCGCTCCACTATGGCCCTGGTTGCAATATGGGCCGCGTTGTATCTTACCTGGGGTGGTGTGGTGGGGTTCCGGATTGGCGTCATCATGCTCAGAGGGTAGGCACTGTCCCCTGGAGAGGTGATGATGGTTGTTATTATTGGTGTTTGTGTATTTGTGTGTGTGTGTGTGTGACATGCATGCATGTGCAAGGGCATTTGTACTCACCTAGGAGCCATGTGTCGCCATGCTGCCCAGCTTCCATGGCCCGGCTCAGGGCAGACATTCTGTATATGAAACTGTCATGGGTAGAGCCAGGGTAGTTTGCATAGACAGAGGTGATGATTCCCTTTGCATTGCATACCACCTGTACATTGATGGAATGCCAGTGCTTGCGGTTTCGGTAGATGTGCTCAGTGGTCCTAGGTGGACGTAGGGCCACATGGGTGCAATCTATGGCACCGAGCACTTTGGGGAAGTGTGCCACCCTGTAAAAGTCCTGGACAACGGCCTGCCTTTCTGCGGGTGTTCTGGGCATGTATATGTGCCTGCGGACTGAGGGGCGTGCAGTCATGATTGCCAACACCTGGTGTAGGCAGCATGACTGCGTGGCCTGTGAGACCCCCCCACTATGGCAGTAGTCCGCTGAAATGACCCAGTGGCCAAAAAATGCAGGACATTGAGCACCTTCTCCAAGGGGCTCAATGCTTGGGAGCAAAGGGTGGGGGATGTAAGGTCATCCTCCCACTCCCTGACCAGGTCTAGGATGATACGGGGTGGAAACCTATACCTGCCGTAGACCTGATCGTCAGGCATCCCAAAAAGGCTTGTCTGTGGTGAAAAAATGCGTGCCCTGGCTATTCTCCTCCTCCTGCGGTGTCCCACGATCAGTGCTGCGACAAATGGGGCATTCATCGTAGCTGTATATACGTGTTTGTTGTTTGCGTACACTTTTATACTGTCCGCGGGGACGCTTCCGCCAGCCTTCGTGTGGCAGGCGTATTCACGCCTGTGTGCGTCTTTTGCCGTGTGCGGGTTTCCTGCATTCGTATCCATGAATACGGGTTGTTTGCGTGCGTGTGGGCATTCCGTGTAGTTCCCTGCAGTACTTCCCCAGTTACGCCTTCTTTTTCACGCGTTATTCCCCATTCTGCGTGTTACGCCCACTGTTCTGCCTACTTTTGTTGTGTGCGCTGCGCTATGTGCGCTTTTGCTGTGCATGTAGCGCACGCTGTTTGATGACGTGTGTGCCCGCGTGCGACATGCACCGATTTGGCACACAACCAGTGGGAAACAAGCGCAGCGCCTTCCTTGAATCGCACGCGTGCGCTTGCTTTCTCACGCTTGCGCCACCTTGCGCCTGCTTGCGCTGGGATTTTTGGCGCACGTTTGTTCCATGAATCGGCCCCTTAATATAGATGAGATGCAACCCTTGCATGTGTCATTTTTCAGATGCTCTGCTTAGGCTACAGCTCATATGTTTGTTTTTAAAGTGGCACTTTTCTTTTTTTGTTAAAAGTAACCAGACTGTTATCAGTACTTCTCCATATGAATTCAGCATCTATTAGTATCTTCACTCCAAATTGTCTCAAACATTTGTTTTGGTTTCTCTGTCTCAGATCCTTATAGACTTGACAACTAAGGAGAAAAAGCAGAAATTACTTTTACAAAAAGAAAATCAGAGGTAACGTTTGCGTTCCAATTTTTTTCTAGTATTACCAATTTTAAAATACTGAGACACATCTTAATACATATATTTCTCATCTGCTTTGGGGATAGAATATCTAGTATACCTCAAAAGATGGTTGCCTTTTTATTTGAAAATATTCCTGCACCAAAATACTATTCACAATTTTCCTCAAATAATCGTCTTGCAACCATCTCCTATCCAAATCTTTCTCCATTGTTACTGTGCCCGCTCACATGTGTTACACCATAAAGTTAGTAGTCCAATTCGAGTTTCAAGGTCATTGACACGTTTGCTCCTTTGAAATTAGTCCATACCATTAAAACTCAGAACATCAAGTACTTTTTTGGAATGAGTCAAACATCTCTGTCCATAATTGAATCCAGTACAACAAAGGTTTAAGTTGTAATTCACCTGTTATACTCATACAATGTCATTCAAAATTGAGTATTTCCTTTGGAGTACCACATGGGAGATCTAATAGTTTGTTTAAAAAGTTATTCTCAGATGCACACAAAGGGCCTCATTACAGTTTTTGCAGGTGTGGGAAAAGTGCCGGTTAAATACATGACCAGCACTTTTCCCACACCAGCAAAACACAAATAAATGCCAGTATTCTGATGCCGGTAATACCGGCAATCCTCCCCAAGGAGTCCTATCGGACTCCATGCAATGGGGACTGTACTATCCCGCTAATACCAATCTACAAGCAATAAATAGAGACAGCACTTTAAGACAGCAATATATTTAACAATTAATACATCCAATCTAAAAGCATGCTCCATTGTGCCAATACCTTTTGTAAATCCAAATTGATATTTACATAAAATTCTATTTTCATCTAACCAGGATTCAAGCTTATTTGAGATGACTTTCCTGAAAATGTTATTTGTCCAATCTATCAATGAAAATGGCTGATATGTTGTCGGGTCTTCTCTTACTCCTTTCTGATATAGCAGGATAACTTTCAGCTGTTTTCCTGGGTTTAAGCTATATATGAGCAGATAAATAAAAGAGTATGATTTGGTATCCCGATCAGGGGTTCATTCCTAAATGTATTCACTGATCCACAATCAGAACTTCCTCCACTTTTTTAATGAAATACAATCAACCATATGAACCTTTACTAACAGAGTATTACCAATCCAATAAATATGTTCAAAAGAAACCGTGTCCTACTTTCAAAGATTGCTAAAATTACAAAACCAGAAGTTTTGGGTTATACAGCAATCAGAAACAGATCTAGAGATGGACAAAACTCTGGATACCTGTTCTACCTGCAATGCTGAGATTGACGCAATCCAAATGTGACTTTAATAGGGAAATTACACACGAGGTTGATGAAATTCGAATGAGACTTCAATAGGTTTAACAACACATCAATGGCTAATGTCCTGATTATATTTGAGAGTGTCATAATTGAGCCAGGGAGACAATCCTTCAAATTATTTAGCAGCTGTCGAATCTTACTGACGTGTAATTTTGTGTTTTATTATTGTACAAGTTGTGTCTTCATGTGTACAATAATACTAGCATATGCATTGGGCATTTATCCTTATCCTTTCATCTGAATTCATAAGATTCACATGAGTATGGGAATACTGCCAGCATAATGGTGCATTTTCTGGGCGTCGGAGCCCAAAACATGGCGCCCATGATAAAGACTCCAATACGGAGCCATCAATATAGAGAAGGGACACGTGGTTGCCATAGTAACAAATAAAGCTAGGTACGAGGCAGAACGCACTCAGCCGACGCGAGGAGACATGACTAACACTTTTCAGGTAAACCCTAACGTTTTGTACAGAACGAAGTGCGGGGAGCGAAATAATATGGTACTGCAGTTACTGTTATCAGTAAGGAAAAATTCGAACACACAGAGATCAAACGGGGGCACCCACATTTAACAACACAAACATTCTAATACTGGCGTGTTGATTTGACTAAACATTCATGGTACGCACACTGATTTTTGGCCAGCGTGGAATGATCCCTACAATAGCGATCACGCTGTAAAGCAACTTAACTATACAATACACAAACAATGTAAACAGGGATCTTTCCGGGGACCTTTGAGTTCTTGTACACATGACCGCTCTATTTATTTTTCTTATACTAAATGTACATTTATGAACAGGGATGAATATCACATTCTTATGCATTTGTAGGAGGGATTTGAACCCAATGATTTTTTTAACATGATACTCAATTAAGATGGGAAACTAGACCATCATTTTGGTAAGCGAATGGGGCATACTTCTTCAATGCATTTGAATTTATAATAATTTTGAACTAAGTTTGGAGGGGACTTAACTAGTAATCTGAACATTAAGAATTTTCAAATTCTTCTTGGGATGTTTCAGTTTTCTTCTTCCTTTTTCACCTCAGTACTTGGCGCCATTTGCTATTATGTGCAGAATTTCTAAACGTTTTTTAAGACAGAACTGTGATATATGTGATTTTATGGTTATTTTGTTCAGGCTCATGAAATTCTTGCAAAGATGATTATATCTATTTTTCCTCACAGAACCAATACATACTGACCTGTCTCAATATATTTTTCCTTGTGTTTCTGCAAACTCCTACCTACCTACCCTACCCAACACCCCTCCCTAATGTCTGTCATTATTATTTTGTTTTTATTTTTCTATATCTGTCTATATTTTTTCCATATTCTATGAATGTGCATATTGATATATTGATTTAATGTATGTATAGTGCTATTTGATTTCGGTCTGATTGAATTTGCCCTGATTTGAAAGAGGTGCTTGCGGTGCGGAAACACGTGTAATGCAAAGGGAACTACCTCACTGTATTGGTTTCAAACTTTGTGTTTACCCAAAGGGCACTACCACATTGCAGTGGTTTAAAATGTTGTGTTTCATGGTCCAAAACGACGATAACATTTTTTGAAGCACAGTGAATTTTTGTGGCGCATTTTTCTGTGTGTGAGGAAACAACTTACTTGCTTTACCAAACAGAGATAGGGGTCTTTGCCTCTTCTTTTTCCTCACACCTTTGTGACACATCAGTATTCAAGTTGAATTTTGGGCGCAGGACCAAAGAAAGTTGGCACAACAAAACCCCAATCGTTTTATTTCACAACTGTTCTCAAAAATGATGTCATTATTAGTAGAAGTAGCTTTCCTTAGGGATGCCCATCAAAGCGTTGCTTCTTACATTCAAAACATGCCACTGCAAAACCCCTCTTTTCCCTTCCTGAACGGTATTTCCACAAAAAAAGTACAATACAATCACACTCCATTCTAACAAGGTATTTTCCTTCTAACAACCTGTTCTCTGACTGATATGGGATTTAGTGATAAATTGTTAAACTATCTTAACAAGTTTAGAAAATGATTGTAAAATCATGGATGGATCTTTTCTGAAACCATTCGTAATTGATTTAAACATGTTTATTTATTTTATTTTTATTTTTTGCATTTTTAAAGCACTGACACAGCCCGCGGGCATCGAGGCGCTGTTACAGAAATTGTTTGTTTTTTAGATGTGTAATTGTTTTTTGTCTTAGTTGCGTGTTTATAATTCGCTTAAATACCCAGAGGTTTCTAAGCGCAGACCCGGGGATCGAACCTGTTTTGCTTCGTGTCGTTTTGCTTCCAAGGCGAGCACGTTGCCGCTGAGCTATCCTCCCGGGACATATAAGGGATGTATAAGACAGAGGCACACAGCTTAGGAGTAGTCTTATTTTGTTCACTATCACTCCACTTTATATGCCTATGATTTAGTGATGGAACGATCAGGATAAGGGAGTCCGTTGTTGAATCAATACACTATCTCGAAGTGGTCTATCATCCCCCATGTATGTACATCAAGTAGCATATAATCAATTCATGATTCTTTATCACCAATCTTAAATGTTCTCTCTGCTGGGAGATCACCCTTTCACTCGGACACTACAAGAACACAAACCATGTCTGAAGCAAGTTGGGACGTTTGATAGGCATATTTGTTCATTCTGCCTATTTTGGCATCAAAGGGGGCTGTTCAGCCCCAAAATAGATTCTCCTATGTCATAACTTCCTTCAGCTCAGGTATTTATTCAAGCTGAAGGTTAACATTAGCTGCCACAATTGTGATTCACATTTTTTTTATTTGAGGTTTATAGGAATGCAAGATCATAAGGGAGTAAAACAATATCCATTACTTTCATACATGATAAACCATCCAGTATGTTATAAACATGAACCAATAACAAGATTAGAGCTCTTGAACGATCTACTACCTCTATTGCTAAAATATCAGGCTCATTACCAAAGTGGATTTAACAGCCACGCTTGGGCTGTTTTTTAGCCAGATTAACAAGCCACGGCTTGCTCTCCCTTTTGGGTCTTTAGTGGCCAGGCAATAGATGTTAGCAAACCCCCAGGCAGTGATTGCCTCTCGTGCCCATATTTGCTGCAAGCAGAGAATGTCCATATTGTTAATACACTTTTCCCAATATTTATCATATGTATTTTTCCCCAGGCCTGCAATATTCCATGATAAAATAAAGAAGGCATGTCTATGCAACCCAAGGATGTTGATCTTTAAAGTCTTTTCTCACACCATCCTGTGGCAACCATGACAGGAGTCTAAATCATCAAGGTCAGATTCCATTATTGTATCTGATATGATTACATCCATGCCAGGCAAGGGGCAGTTATTCAAGGGTAAATATTTTACTAAGGGATTCCGGTTCTCACTATTTGTTATTGTACTATTTGCCACCAAGCACTCCTGACTAGCTAGAAGAATAATAGTCATTCGGTGGATATTGTTAGTATTGAGATGCTGCTAAATTTCCTTTAGCAGGCTTGGCTTAGTTTATATACTTGGGCCAATGGTCATCGATGTCCTGTATTCTATGGACACAAATCCTTCTACCAAATGGTGACTGACCAAAACTAGACAAATACACTCATAGTTTTCTGAAGAAATATGGGAGACAGTTACAATATTATCCTGAATGATATCACTCCAACCCATAGCATAATGCATATAATGGAGTGTTTATTTTTTTTTAATAGAGCATCTTTACATTCATGTGTTCCTTTATGAAACTTAGAGACATTTGTAAGCTAAATAAAAATCTCCTTATTTGTGGTCTGTTTCTTGGATGCCACCTTAGGGTGAGTTTTTATTATTTTCTCAAGGGTGAATAGTCATGTTTTCTTTTGCTTTCATAGTCTGTTGATAGGTTTTACAACTATTAACCAGTGGTGAACGGTTTCAAGTAGCCTAACTTTCAATAACATGTATCACAGCTTGGAAATAATCTCCTAAACGTCATACCTCCTTTTCATTACCTCTAGATTTTTTAGTCACTTTACAGCAGCCTATAAACCTACCCATCATGCCTAAGACTTGATCCTTTACATTGAGGTTCTGAAATGTTATATCCCTATCATTGCCTTTTAGTACTTTTCTTGGACTTAGTTGCTCCCTGAGCTGTTTAATTTCGTTCTTAAGTCCCAGTACTATATTCTTCATGTTTTTCAAAATCTAATCTAAGACCTATTTCGAATGCCCCTTTTCTCCTGAAAGTTATTGATAAGCTTGCCACGGTCCCGTTCCAGGAACATCTGGAAAAAACACAAGCTTTGCATTGGAGGCAATACGGTTTTAGAGCCCATCAAGGCAGTTTGCTCCTTCTTATGGATAAGGGCAAAGCGGGGCTTCTGATATTATTAGACCTTTCAGCAGCCTTCGACTTAGTGGACCACGAACAACTCATGAAGAGATTGAAGTCAGTCAGAGGATGCACAGAAGAGGCAGCCACCTGGTTTGCGTCTTTTCTTGATAAAATAACTTCCAGAGTAGTCTGGGGTGATGCTTGCTCTCCATATGAGGTATTGAGCTGTCTCAGAAACCAACTGTGAAATTCTCATCAGGGCTATGATTATGCAAATAATTGATTATTTTAGCGCCCTTCATATGGGTGCAAGCAAATATAGTCTGGGTATCCTTCAAATTTGGTAAAAAATGTGAAAAGACCTGAACCTATTTCGGAGCATCAGAGACATCTGCATTGGCTCCCGGTGAAGGCCAGGACCCACTTTAAGGTTCTAACCATTGTACACAAGTGCTGTTATGGACAAGCGCCTAGATACTTGAAAAACCAGATGAAAATACATGTAACCAAAATAAACACTGGACTCAGTGAGAAAGTATGCATGATTGTTCCATGCAGCAAGTGGGTCAGAGGAGCTGGGAAATCCTTTCCAGATCAGGCATCCACGGCATGGAACAAACTCCCAAAAGTTCTTTGTGCTGAAAGAAATCTGTTGAACTTTAGAACACGTCTAACTTTCCTTTTTGAATAAGCTCGAATTTTGGCGACTGGATTCTGGCTTCTTGTTTCTCTTTATTACTCTCCTTCTGCACCCTGATGCCTGAGGGCTCCGGCACAATACAAACCAACATATAATTAAATAAATAATATAAGAGTGAGAAGCACCCTCTACAAGTGGTGACTGCCCCCTATTCTTGCAAATTGGGCTGAGCTTTATCGAAAATACCCTCTACCTTTTTGCTCAATTGACACTTCTTTATGGGTAGAGAAGATTGTGTTCTATATAGAAAAGTACCTTCTTGGAAAGGACATTTTGAACACTAGATGCTTGGCTTTAGTCCAGAGTATCAGATGGAAACACAGCCCACCTACTTGACCTTGTGCTATTTCCACTTCCACACTGATCAAGTCATCTTCAGGCGATCCTTCCTATGCATGTACACCAACATTGCCAACATCTTTTGTAATGACATTTGGTGAAATACTGGGACCAGCTAAAGTTAAGGGTAATTCAAAATAACGTACCAACTTAATGCCCTTTTATTTTGGGTAAACTACTTTCTGGCCCAGGGTTAATACTAATCTCATTATCATTTATATTACCCTTCACATTGCCCTTAATCATGTCCACTTCTATAGCCGTATGTTGCCCTTTCTCTTTCTGAGATAGGTCAAAATCTTGCATTAAAACCTCAATTCCAATAATCAAGGAATTAGCATTCTCTAGTGGTGCCAAATCTGTGCCGACTTTTAGGGTGCAAGGGCAGCTGACAATTTACACGCATCTTTCCTTGTAACCACAATTCTCAGACAGCAAATCCAAATAACTGGTAACTTGTAACTTAATCAAGTATGTATTATTTTAAATATTGTTTTACGAAAACAATACCTATGACTGAGCCAACATCAAGCCATCAATCAAAAAAATGTTTTTTTTTAAATGTAAGATCCAAGTTGCCTGGGAAATTATAATTGTATACATTTATTCAGGTTCTAATCTATAATATGGTGGAGAATCAAATGAAACAAACCTATAGACATATAAAAAAAATATAGAAACTAAGCTGTTGGTGGGGGATGTCTGAATGACTGAGTGCTTAACCAGAGTCTGGTACCAGTCTCTATATAGCATAACAACGGATGCAATTGGTTTAAGAGTGAAAACACTGTTAGCAATACTCTCAAGTCACTCTTAGTGCATAATCCAATTTAAGAAGGTAGCAATTCCTGTATTACTTTCCTGTAGAAAGACTCCACAGAGCTGTCTATTACAGGGGGATTAGTCAGAATAGAAAACCTCCTTTAAATTCCAGGATCCCAGAGAACCAGAAGTCTAGAGACATGTCAGTCTGACTCTTCGCCAAAGGTCCTTAACCACAGGCCCAATATCCTCTAGTCTTTACCTTTGCTGTGATATACTGTCAAGCACAAATCAGAAGATCAAACATATGTTAAAGTGTCAGCATCAGGCTCACAACACTGCAGTCTGTGAATGTCCGACAGCTTGTCAGACACCAATAGTATTACTCCTCGCCCTCACCAGCCAGTTATAACAAAAACAAATACGTAACTTTGGGCTTTATGTTAGAATCTTTGGGCTTACTCTTTGACTTCTTGGGATTAAGGAGTGCAGAGACTGTCACAATCTATAACAAACTATAATAAAAGAAAACAATAGCTTAGTCTCCTCTTTGAACTGTGCAACTATTTAGGATTATAAAGGTACACACTAGTTTAGCAAGCTATGCAGAATCGCCTGGGTCATATAAGGGCAACTCCACTCCACTCCGTTGACTGTGTCGGCCGGACTGAAATAGAAATCAGCTGCAGATTCTCTCTGACAGGCAGGATCAGACTGCACGGACAGTGACTTGCTGCGCTGCCGCTCTCTTAATTGGCTATTTTCTAACACTAAAATAAATTAAAATGTATTTACAACTGGGCGTGGTGCAACAGCCAATTGGGTTTCTCAGAATATGGGCTGAATCTCACAATCAAAGACCACATTTCAAGTAAGCTCGCTACTGCTTGCACCCACTCAAAATCTTACCTCCCTCTCTCTGTTGCTTTCTCAGCTTCTCCCCAAACTGCTCCCTCCTCACTTCTCCCCACTTAACTGTACGTTGTGGTGACCCTGCCCTGCTCCTCACAAAGCCCTTGTCTGTCATAGAAAGAGAAAGAGGGGCACTGCACGAACCCCCGTCTTTTATTCCCAAGGCAGCGAGGTTAGGTAAGTATTTGTTTGAAATAACGGGGTGCAGTGAGCATGCTACCCATTCTTTCAAACAAATGAATTGTGTTCAGCACCCTGGGTCATAAAAGCATTGTGCTAATATCAATAATCACCTGCCATGCAAGCTTCACTGGTCGGTAATGGCAAAGGGGCCCAACATAAAGGCGCTCGGCTTACTCCAGCCTTTAACTGGGGCCTCAGACCGTTACCAGCCAGTGGAGACAGATGGGCAGTTGATTATTGCTTAATTAGCACATGGAGGTCATTACTGACCTCTACTGAGTCAATTGAAATGTTTTGCATTATATCAATATTTTCTGTTATTGACCGCATTAGAGACAATCTGACTTCAGAAGCTGTCATGGTAACAACATAAATCATTTTTCTGAATTCAAGAAACACCAAGGCAATTTCCCAGCAAGATTTCTTTCAACAAAACCTTCCAAACCAATTCAACACAACAAAGTGAAAGCAAAAACATGGAACTAACTGGGCTTTCACTTTTGCAAAGTAAAACAGTTCACTTTAAGTGCACTTAAGCAAGCTTTCTTAGCTTATGCTGAAACTGTTCATTATTAAAATGCTTAACTTATCATGACAACCTAGCTATTTAAATATTGCATAAACATGTTTTACTTTACTACAACTGCTTTAAAGGCCGGATAAGGGGTCATTGTTGCTTGCGACAATGACCCTTTCCGATCTTAAGGCCCACGTCTTTGCCTCGGACTCTGAATTGGGAGCGGGTCATTACAAAATGACAAGGAGACCTTCCCTGTCTTTGCTCAACAACACATTAATTGTAATACAGGCCAACGAATATGATCGAATTAAGCCTAGCAATGACTGAGTTTCCAGAGTACTGTATGAATTAAATGGGATATCATGTTTCTTTTAAAACAAATACAATCGTTTTTAACTTTTTGTTAATGTTCTATCTTTAGCCAATTTGCAGAACATCAATTCACCATGTTATTGTTAATATTTACGGTGCCCTTTATTTTGTGAGCAGTCTTCAACCTCTGCACTTAGAGAAGTAGAAGACGCACAGACCGCATATACATGAAAGCAGCACGTTGCAGGGTGGAAGGTTGCATTTTTCTTTAATTTTCTGCAGTTTTCATATCTAACAATTACGTTCAGCCACTAGCAGAAGTTATACCAATAGAGGTAGTGACAATACTATCACATGTGTTTCTATCAATAGTTGAGCCAATAACAGTAATACTGCTAGTAATTGTAGTGGATATCAATACTACTATGACTACTACGAGTATCTCTACTAGTTGTACCACATTTGGGACTACTACATATTATACTACTACACCTACTTTTCTTCTAGCATTACTAGCCCCAATATGAGCAGAAGCAGTAGTGATATAACTAGATCCAGAGCTACTGCTCTTATTGAAGTAGTAACAATAATATTAGTGATAGTAGTAATAGTAGTAGCGATATTACTATCATCCATACACCTGCTGCTCCTACTACGAGTCATTGAATAGTAGTAGTAGTAGTAGTAGTAGTAGTAGTAGTAGTAGTAGTAGTGTTAGCAGTACTAATAGTAATTGGACTAATAAGTACAGTAATATACTATTTCACTTCCATGATTAAATGATTGACTCTAAATATATTTCATATCACACAATATAATTCTCAAAAGTCCCTTTAAAAAAAAAGACAAGCATTTTATACTATAAAATATGTCCCTCTATATTTGCCACACAGACACCAGCATGGTGCATACCCCAGCGTCCACTCACCTGTTGTTCGTACTGCTGCTGGATGAGATGGTGGCTGGTCCTGCTTCTGGGACAGAGGACTTTGTTGAAGGGCTGCCGCCCTTCCGAGTGACCGCAGTTACAGGGGCATGCCATTTCAACTGTCAATACGATGGAGCGACTGTTGCTGGATTTCCACGCATGTGCGGTTGCCCGCGCTTTATGCGTCCTAATAGCAACGGGGACACCAGAAGTTGGCAATATGTGTTCTGCTTTAAAGGTGGCTGGCTTTCTTTGCTCTGAGCATGTTAACGCTCTAGGTCAGGTACCTCTGTGCTCCTGCCCTTATCCTCCCAGCGTTTTCCCTGCTTCTGTTTTTTTCCGGCTTGCCGTATGGTCTTGCCTTTCCCGTTCTTGTCCCTGCCATCTTGTATTTTCCCATTTGTGACTGAATGGGTTCCGTGGGGTGCAGCCTGTTAGTCCTTTGTCTTGAGGACGCCTCTCTTGTATTACCCAGTGGTACTCCCTTCCGTCTATCGCTCCTTTACCTCCCTGATTCTGGGCCCTGTCAACCCCTCAAACCCCCCAGTCACTGTTACCTTTTTTCTCAGCCTGCTATATTGTCACTCTTGGCTCTACAGTGCCCAGTCCTTCCACTGACAATGGAACCAGCATTCAGTGCCAGCCGCTACCTCATTCTGTACCAGACTCACCATCCAGTGCCCCTCTACAGTGCTTGCACTGTCCTTGCACTATATAAATAGAAGGGTGCTGCACACCGTGGTGTAGGGAGACTGCTCCGTTTTTGTAGTGGTGTCCCCCTTCTCCAGGCCATTGAGGGGGTGGTTCCCTGCATCGTACAGAACATCAGGAGGAACAACTGGGGAGAGATCATCACAGAGATCCATCTTGAATCAGGTGTGCTCTGCTAGCACGATAATCTGCTTGACAGATTAAGATGCCTACCAACCTTGGATGCCAAGCAGGAGGTACGAAAGGAATTACAGGCCCTATGGTTGGAAGTAAACTCATTACAACAGGAAAATACTACCCTAAAAGAGACCGTTCAACAGAGTTCTGTGGACACGTTAACAGAATCAGTTCATGATCCAACGAACCCCACGAAGTTTGATGGGGATTCTAGATGATTATCCGATTCTGCAACCATTGTCGGTTTCAGTTCCTGCTTCGGCCCACATGCTTTTTGCAGAACACGGTCAAGATTGAGTACATCATTAGTAACCTTAGGGGGGACGGCCTGACCTGGGCTGTACCATACGTATCCGCACCGAAACCAATACCTGAAGAATTGGCGACCTTATAAAAGACTTTTTGGGATGAATTCCACGCCCCTAATCTGACAGACTCAGCACAAAGCCAGCTGTAAAACCTCTAACCAGGGAACCCGGATTGGATTATGTATATGAGTAATTTCCGGCTGCTGGATGCAGACTCATTATGGTCAGAAATAACTCAACATGCCTCTGTTCCATAGGGGGCTGAAAGAGGACTTCAAGTATGAACTCGTTCACATTCCTGAACTCCATAATCTGCAGAGTCTTTTTTAATTAGTTCATCAGAATCGACCATAGATCTGTACAACATGGAGTATAACATAGCCAAGAGTCCTACCGGTCCTCAACCCATCTGGGACCTGCATTAGTACCCGTAGGTACCGGTGGAAACCACCTGAACCCATGAAGTTGGGGTGCCATACGTGGTCCATTATCAGACGTAGAAAAGAAGCAATTCGGAGTATATCGATTGTGTTTGTATAGCGGCACAGCTGGAAACTATTTGGCATTATTCTCCAATGACCACTAAAGTCTGCGGGAAGCTAATGGGCCTACTGACGCAGAAGGAAACCACAAGCCCCACCACCTGTTTACCCCTTCCACCAGGAATAAATACGACAATTAGACAGATTCCCTCTGCAGTGTTATTTGTGTTACAAGTGTCCCTCCAGTGGAATCTGAAAAATGACACCCTGCCCACATTTGCTCTCATGGACTGTGGAGCACCAGGGAACTACGTTGATGTGGAGTTTGCTAATGAACAGGGAATCCCTTTTCATCCACAAGAGGAGTCGATTCAAGTTACTGCTATTCCATCTATTCAGAGATCCAAACCTGCATGGAGGAAAATTGGCTCTGCCTCAATGGTGAAAAAACAGAGATTTTACTTATAGGCTCACCAGGTACTCTCAAGAAACTTGACTTAAAGTATAATTCATTTTCAGTTGATAGCACGCCATCCTGGTTTCACATGCAGTGAAAACCTTGGGGGTCTATCTGGATGCGAATCTCTCAATGGACAGACAAGTAAACGCCATCTCATCTGCCGCGATCTACCACTTGAAGTTGTAGTTGGCAGCTAGACGTTCACGACAAAACAAAATTGCCTTAGTATAGCCAGAGCAATAATTGGATCTCGATAGACTACTGCAGCGTTCTCTTGGCTGACACCGCTGCCAAAAATATCACGAAACTCCAGATGGTCTAAAATAAAGCACTTAGAGTAGCCACTGGCATTTCCAAGCGGTACCACATTTCAGCAGCCAGGAAACTTGTCCACTGGCTCCCCGTCAGGGAACACATCCTGTTCAAAACCCTCGCACTCACCCACAAATATCTGCATGACACTGCTCCCCTCTAGCTTTCACAAAAGATTATCAAACCCTCCTCAGGAAGACCCACCAGAACGGCCTACCTTAATAGGGTTACCATCCCCAAGACCATCAGAGTTAGAGCTGGGGGAGCCAGCTTTCCGGTCATTGCAGCTTTCAACTGGAACGCCCTGCCTCCACACATTAGAAACATTGACTCATGCAGAGCATTTAGGAAAGCTATCAAAACGTTGATGTTTGATTAACTGTACCATCTGAACATTGTAAACAACTTCATGTATCGGTTTAACTGTTTCTGTACCAAGCTAGGCCTCCGCTCAATGTAACCACGAGCTATGCCTACAACTTCTGTAACTAAGGCATAATCTTTGCAACAGCGCCTCGATGCCCTTGGGCTGTAGTGTGCTTCATAAATTCAAATAAATAAATAAATAAAATAGCACAGTGCTCGCTTCAGGACTTATCATCCAGTGCAACATGCCTCTGGATGTCTCATCAATCAAAAGAGAGAGACCCTGGCTTTTGATGTGATTCAAACCGCCTCCTTTGCCGTGGTATTGGACCTACCTTGGTTGACTCATCAAAATCCACACATCAACTGGGCTACCCAGACTATGGTTCCGAGTTCTGATCTGTGCACTTTGCATTGTTATCAAGAATCTGATGTTGGCAGTCTTCTGTCCAACAAATCAATAACTGCTCTTCCCTGCCTATGGAGTATCAACAGAACCAAAGTGTCTTCGGAGAAACTAGCAATATACCACTCCCTCCTGATCACCCACATGATTTTGAATTGTCCTTGCTACCAGACAGACCCATACCCCATGGTTGGGTCTATTTGTTAACAGTACAAGCCCTCCAGCCTCTTTTCCTTTGCAGCTGGGGAGCAGGTGTAACTGGATCTAGGTCACCTGGCCTAAGCCCCGCCCACCTTGTGCCTTCCTGGTTGCCGCTCCTTTTCACCAGTTAGCAAGCCCTGCCCACCTGGTGCCTTCCTGCTTGCCGCTCCTTTCATCACTCAACAAGCTTCGCCCACCTGGTGTCTTCCTGCTTGCCGCTCCTTTTCACCCCTTAGCAAGCCCTGCCCACCTGGTGCCTTCCTGCTTGCCACTCCTTTTCACCACTTAGCAAGCCCCGCCCACCTGGTTCCTTCCCGCTTGCCACTCCTTTTCACCACTTAGTAAGCCCCGCCCAGTTTGTGCCTTCCTGCTTGCCGCTCTTTTCCCTTCTTAAGGAGCCCTCCAGCCTCTTTTCCTTTGCAGCTGGGGAGCAGGTGTAAGTGGATTTAGGTCACCTGGCCTAAGTTCCGCCCACCTGGTTCCTTCCTGCTTGCCACTCCTTTTCACCACTTAGCAAGCCCCGGCCACCTGGTGCCTTCCTGCTTGCCACTCTTTTCCCTACTTAAAGAGCCCTCCAGCCTCTTTTCCTTTGCAGCTGGGGAGCAGGTCTAAGTGGATCTAGGTCACCTGGCCTAAGCCCCGCCCACCTGTTGCCTTACTGGTTGTCACTCCTTTTCACCACTTAGCAAGCCCCGTCCACCTGGTGCCTTCCTGCTTGCCACTCCTTTTCACCACTTAGCAAGCCCCGCCCACCTGGTGCCTTCCTGCTTGCCAGTCTTTTCCCTACTCAAGGAGCCCTCCAGCCTCTTTTCCTTTGGAGCTGGGGAGCAGGTGTAAGTGGATCTAGGTCACCTGGCCTAAGCCCCGCCCACCTGATGCCTTCCTCCTTGCCACTCCTTTTCACCACTTAGCAAGCCCCGCCCACCTGGTGCCTTCCCGCTTGCCACTCCTTTTCACCACTTAGTAAGCCCCGCCCTGCTTGTGCCTTCCTGCTTGCCGCTCTTTTCCCTACTTAAGGAGCCCTCCAGCCTCTTTTCCTTTGCAGCTGGGAAGCAGGTGTAAGTGGATCTAGGTCACCTGGCCTAAGTCCCGCCCACCTGGTTCCTTCCTGCTTGCCACTCCTTTTCACCACTTAGCAAGCCCCGGCCACCTGGTGCCTTCCTGCTTGCCGCTCTTTTCCCTACTTAAGGAGCCCTCCAGCCTCTTTTCCTTTGCAGCTGGGGAGCAGGTCTAAGTGGATCTAGGTCACGTGGCCTAAGCCCCGCCCACCTGGTGCCTTACTGGTTGTCACTCCTTTTCACCACTTAGCAAGCCCCGTCCACCTGGTGCCTTCCTGCTTGCCACTCCTTTTCACCACTTAGCAAGCCCCGCCCACCTGGTGCCTTCCTGCTTGCCGGTCTTTTCCCTACTCAAGGAGCCCTCCAGCCTCTTTTCCTTTGGAGCTGGGGAGCAGGTGTAAGTGGATCTAGGTCACCTGGCCTAAGCCCCGCCCACCTGATGCCTTCCTGCTTGCCGCTCCTTTTCACCACTTAGCAAGCCTCACGCACCTGGTGCCTTCCTGCTTGCCACTCCTTTTCACCACTTAGCAAGCCCCGCCCACCTGGTGCCTTCCTGCTTGCCACTCCTTTTCACCACTTAGCAAGCCCCGCCCACCTGGTGCCTTCCTGCTTGCCACTCTTTTTCACCACTTAGCAAGCCCCACCCACCTGGTGCCTTCATACTTGCCGCTCTTTTCCCTACCTAAGGAGCCCACCAGCCTCTTTTCCTTTGCAGCTGGGGAGCAGTTGTAAGTGGATCTAGTTCACCTGGCCTAAGCCTCGCCCACCTTCTTAGCTCTGCCTCTTCCTTCCTGCTCTTAACTCTTAGATGAAGGGCGTCTTTCACCCGGGCATCCAAAGTGAAGGGCAGTCAAAGAAAAGGGCTATTGCTGTTTGGACCTGCTCGGACCAGGAGGATCCAGCGTCCGAAACCCTGCTAAAACAGCAGGTAAGCATGCACCAACATGTGTTTACACCCTCTGTCCCAACACACCCTCTGTCCCAACAGGCCATCCCCCGTGTTGTTCCCTGCACACAGGAGTCTGTCCTGATACATTCTGGTTTCACCATCACCGTCTTGTGGCCAATGCTGGATTTTACTTTTATGGACTTCATTGATTCACTGTGCGTCACCCTTTCTCAACTCTCATGCTGGACTTCCTTTGCATCTTATACTCATGGTGGCCCTGAATCATGCTGTTCTATCTTCATCCGGTATCCTGGCTTGCAACATTATGTGTTACTACTGACTTCTGCAATTGTATTCGCTCACCTCTCTTGCTTCTCCATTCTTTTTGACAGCTTATTCTCTGTTCTCTCCTCCCCTCCCCTCTCCCTTTTCCTATATCCTCCCCTCCTCCCCTTACTTTCTTCTATGCACTTACTCTATCAGAATTGTCCCTGGACCTACTATGATAGCAACCTCGTCTGTCGCTCCCCTATCCCCTTACTGTTGCCCCCCCCTAACTCCAGCACTATCTGAAACGTCATACGTTAGTCACTTGTTTTGTTCCTCCCCTCCCTTTCTGCACCCCTCTCCCTCACCTTTTGTTTTCCTACGGCTCTACCAGAAATGTCCTCAGGCCTAGTACGGTAGTCGCCTGTCTGTTTCCATTTCCTTCCCACTCTCCCCCTCCCTTCCTTATCTATGTCTTAGCACTTGCACTATCTGAAATTTTGTCAGGCCGAGTACAATAGTTAATTTCACATCCTTACTGTTCATGGCCTGTAAGAATGTCATCGTATTTTGCCTTGTTCCCTTCCTTGCCTTGAAGCACTTTGAAACACATTGTGTATGGGCGCTATATAGATAAACTATCATATCATATCATACCATATCATACAAGAAAGACAGGAATTCAGAAATACCTGGATAAATGTCTGGACAAAGGATACATTGTTCCCTCTAAATCACCTGTGGAGGCTCTGCAAGTTCTTCATATCTAAGAAGGAGGGAACCTTAAGGCCGTGAATAGACTACTGTGCCCTTACTGAGATTACAGAAAAAGACAGATACCTCTTCTAATCAAAGACATCATAAAGTCACTGCATTCAGTCTCTGTGTACACCAAATTGGACCTTCACCTAGCCTACCATCTCATGCGGATTAAGCCTGGTGACGAGTGGAAAATGACATTCAAAACAGAGCTGGCACATTTTGAGTACTGAGTCATGCCTTTTGACCTGAGCAATGCACCCACTGTCTTTCAGCGATTCATGTATTCTGTGTTCTCGAACCTTCTAGGGTGCAGTGTGTGGGTGTACCTGGAACACATACTAGTGTTCTCTCACAACAAACAGGATCATATGAGACACATATCTGAGGTCCTCTGATGCCTGATGGACAATCATTTATTTGCAAAAGAAGAGAAATGTCAGTGCCATCGGAAGCAGATTGAATTCCTCGGATGAGTCATCAGCAAGTCTGTTATGCATATGGATCCCAGGAATATCTGGGCAATAAACCAATGGGAAAGTCCCAGAGGCGTTAAAGGGGTGCAACGTTCCTGGGTTTTGTTAACTATTGCAGACAGTTAATTCCCGGCTTTGCTGACTTGTCGGCTGACATAACTTGTTTATTGAGCGCCAAACAAGAGTTTGGATGGAAGGAACAGGCCGAAACTGCTTTAACATCCTTGAAACAGGAATTGCTCACAACTCTGATCTTACAACATCCTAATGACCTTCTATCGTTTATTGTGGAGGCGGATGCTTCAGCCTTTGCCATCAGCGTGGTCTAACTCCAGAAGGGCGAGACAGGTGAAATTGAGCATCTCATCACCTACTACTCACAGAAACGTACATCATGCAAATGCAATTAAGCCGTGATCGAGAAAGAGCTCTTATAAGAAAAACATACAAGAGGCCTGATTCCCTTTGGAAATATGTAAGGATCATAGAAACCTACAGCATATGTGCTCCATGACCTGCACAAACAGTAAACAACCAAGATGGGGATTTTTCTTCACCCAGTATGATTTTACCATCACAAACATTCATGCGGGCATACATCTTATCTCGGTCTTTGGACCCTCCCACGAATGGTCTGCCTGAACCATCTCCAGTTTTCCCCTCCAGGCATTTTTTGTGTTTAATCACCCCATACCTGCTACACCCTCAAGCCGAGACTCTAGCTGATCTAGTTTATGATACTCTTTGACAGAGCCATGTGATCACTGAAAAAGATGGATTATTATATCATCAGGGTCATTTGTACATGCCCCCCACACCCACACAAATCATGTCTACCACAGGGAGTCAAGGCTACCACAAAACCGTTTACACAAAACTGTTTGCACAAAGGTTTTAGTGGGTGGCCATGACTGTCTACCCAAGCCCTGGCCTATGTTGTTTCTTGTCCTGTTTGCATGCAACCCGAAAGCTGCCATCAACAACCAGCTGCTTTTAACAACCAGTAGGCCTTCTGTGTTCCATGGAACTACCTCAATTCCCATGGCATACCATTTCCACTGATTTCATTGTTGAATTGTCCCCCCTCCAGGGGTTTTACTTGCATTCAAGTAATGGTCGGCTGCTTCAGCAAGATGAGCCATTTTATTCCCTACCCCAAGCTACCTACAGGTAATCAAATGGCCGCACAGCTTTTTCTGCAAGTATACAGACTCCACGCCCTACCAGAAAACATTATATCTGACAGAGGGACACAGTTTGTATCACGTTTCTGGAAACAGCACTGTTTACATCTTGGCATCAATAGAGCACTCAGTTCAGGCTATCACCTGAACACAAAGGCAGAACTGAGCGTACCAATCAGACATTGGAACAATGTGTGCATTGCTACTTCAATGCTCTACAAGCAAACTGGGCTGACAATCTCATTTCAGAAAAAAGTGGCCTAAAACAACTCACTCCATACATCGTTAGGATACATTCCCTTCTTTTGTACCTATGGTTATTGTCACAAGATGTTCCCAGAAGGACTTTTGATGGCTAGTAGTATTACTGGTGCAGATGGGTTGGTAGCACCTGTTAAAAATGTTATCGTCTGCCATGTGGCCTCTTATACAATAACCAAACTATGTTTAAGAAACAAGCAGATAAGAAAAGGCGCTTGGAACCAGTAATGGATATTGGAGACAGAGTGTGGCTGTCTACCGTCATCTTCCCATACCCAATCTACCTGCTAAATTGGCCCCTCGATAAATGGGTCAGTTTCATATTCTACATAAGCTGCCTCCAGAGGCTTTTTTTCAGTTGCCGTTGCCTCCTGCCTGGAAACTCCATTATGTATTCCATGTTTCCTTGTGAAACCAGTTGTCCCAGATCCCCATGATAGACATCGCAGACCTCCTGGACCCATGCTGGTGGACAGATAACCAGAGTATGATGTGCAGGAAATATGCAATGCTCTGTACAAGAAGGGCATTCTATATTACTTTGTGGACTGGAAGTGATTGCTCCTAGGAACCTGCCTTGCATTTCCATGCCCCCGAATTCGTATGCTAGTTCTACTCTCGCTTTTCCTGGAAACCCGGGTAGCCTGACCTCTTCTGGGGGACAGGGGGCTGGAGTGTTGCACTGACACCAGCACGGTGCATACGTCAATGCCCACTTACCTGGCATTTGCACTCTCGCTGGAGATGGTGGCCGGCCCTCCTTCTGTGAACCAGGACTTCATTGAAAGGCAGCTGCCCTGCCCGGCGACTGCAGCAATGGGAGCATGCAATTTCAACCATCATCATTACAAAGGGACCAGCACTGGCTTTCTGCACATGCAACACATGCAAGATGGCCTGCGCTTTATGCATAACCATTGCAACAGGGAGTCAGTGCTAGCATTCCCGCAGTGTTCCGCTATAACAGCAGCTAGCTTTCTATGCTCTAAGCGTTTAACACTCTAAGTCAGATATCTGATTAGTCAGGTGTCCTAATTCTCCCTGTGTTTTCCCTTATTCCTGCTTCTTCTGTTCATTGGTCCTTCACCTATGGTCTTGCCTTCCTCATTCTTGCCCCTGCCCTCTTGTATTTGCCTGTCTCTCACTGACTGGGTTCCGTGGGGCGCATCCTATTTGTACTTTGCTTTGAGGCCACCTCTCTTCTGTTAACTTCTGTTACTCCCTTCTGTTTATCTCTCCTTCACCACCCTGATTCTGGGCCTTGCTTCCCTCAGCCATTCTTACCTTCTTTCTCAGCCTGCCATATTGTCACTCTTGACTCTGCAGCGGCCTGTTTTTCCTCTGACATCAGAACAAGAATTCAGTGCCAGCCGCTACATCATTATGTGTCTGAATCACGATCCACTGCTCCTCTCCAGTGCTTGGACTGTCTTTGCACCACGTAAATGGAGGGCTGCTGCACCGTGCCTCAGGGAGACAGCTTCCTCTTTGAAGTAATGTTCCCCTTTTCCAGGCTGTTGAGGGAGTGGTTCCCTGCATCACACAGTACATCAGGAGAAACATCTGGGGATAGACCATCGTGGACAACTGTAGAGAATCAGGTATGCAGCTAAAAGTGAGACAAGCTACTTGACAATATTTAAAATTAAAATATGTATTTATTTATTTATTTGTTCATTTGTAGAGCGCACCTAACCCAAAGGTATCTGGGTGCATTCCATGAAGATTACAGTATTGTTACAAAGTAGGGAAGACAGTTCATTACACTGGCGGTACAAATGGAGAGAGACATTTCAAGACAGAACAGATACAGTTGTGAGTCACGGAGCGACTTTACACCTCATGTGCAAAGAGCCAGGTTTCCAGAAGGACGGTACCACTCTTAGAGCTAAGAGCATGGAATTCCAAAGTTTAGCAGATAGAACCAGGAAGCTGTTTCCCCCTGCTTTGTGTAGCTTAAATCTAGGAATCTTTAGAAGGTTTGCATGTGTAGAACAGGTACGTCTGTTAGATTGATTTTTGGTGAATTTGTTTACAAGATATTTTGGGGCTGAGTTTGAAAGGCACTTATGTGTTAGTGATAGAGTTTTAAAGGCAATTCTATCCTGAACTGGAAGCCAGTGGACATTTAGGGCCTGATTATGAAGTGGGCGGTAAGGGTTAACAGGCACCGGTAAGGAGACCGGTGCCGGTAAACCCTTACCGCCCTATTCCGAGGTCCCTTAGCGGGTCCCGGGAGCTGCTAAGGGAACAGGGAGGTTAATAACTGGCCCGCTATTAGCAGGCCCGTTATTAGCTCCATCCCCATTCCCATTGAGTCCTATGGGGGCTCAAATGGTAATGGGTAATGGTTCTCGGAATTGGGACTTACCGGGTCCTCCAAGGTTGGAATGACCCGGTAAATCCCTATTTCGAGAACCCGGACCCGGAATGCGGTAAGGGGGTAGCCATGGTGCTAATAGCACCATGGCTACCTCCTACCCCGTAATGAGGCCCACGGTCGCAGTATGGGAGGCAGCCATGGAGCTAATTGCTTCATGGCTACCACCATACTCGTAATGACCCCCATTATATTATAATATTATAATTATAACACCTGTAGTTTTTTTCACATTATGGCTGTTTGTGCCTGCATACAGGGCATTACAATAGTCTAGTCTAGATAACATGAGGGCTATAGCCAGGGTAATGCAACTGTCAGGAGAGAGGAAGGGTCTGCAGGCATTAATACGTTTAGATATGTAGGATGTCACTGAGGCCAATGCATTAACTTGTCTTGTTAGTGTAAGGGCTGATTCAAGGTATATGCCTAGCGGTTTCACTTCTTTGGAGCCTTTAATAGGGATGCTGTCAATGTTAAAGGATTTGAATTAATTGTCTAGCTTGTTTAGTCGGTTCTGCAATTCGATAAGGAGTAACTCAGTTTTATCATCGTTAAGACAGAGGCCGTGGATAGCCATCCACGCCTGTATAGTTTGATATATTTCAGTAAGTAGTTTGGAGCCAACGTCATAGGAGCCTATGATAGGAATGAGGATTTGGGTGTTTGTTTGTTTGTTTGTTTGTTTATTTGTTTATAATGCGCTCTAGACCCAAAAGTTACCGGGCGCAGCAGAAAGTATATGCGAGACTTACAATGTTACATGAATACATTTACAATATTACAATATTACATGAATGTACAATTGCATACTTAAAATCTATTTAGAGAGATTACCAGGAGAAACTATATAATTTACAGGAGTATACATACAATATTAGCAGTTATAAATATAATGGGGGTAGCTAATAACAACTATGTACATTGAGTGGGGCTAAATGTGCGGAGGAGTCATTTACAGGTGTCTAGGCATTGTTAGCATTAATGTGTTTAATGAAGTTCCTTCTGAAGTGTGAGAAAGGTTGGTCTACTCTTAGGTTGGGTGGCAGAGCTTTCCACAAGTTAGCAGCTCTCACAGGGAAGCTAGTGCCACCGATGTTGGCAAGTTTAAATCTGGGTACTACCAGGCAGTTAGAGTTGGCAAGTCTCATAGGTCTATTGGATGTTTGTCTTTTTATTGTGTCTGTCAGGTAACAAGGAGCAGCATTATTAAGAGCCTTATGGGTCAAGGAGATGATTTTTAGATGGATTTTGTTGTCAGTAGAGAGCCATTTGTGTTTCCGCCTAATAGAGGAGATGTGCTCCCTCTTCTTTATGCCAAGTGCAGCTCTGAGAGCATTGTTTTGTAAAGTTTGGAGTCTTTGGGTAGTGGCTTTGTTGGCACCACTATAGAGGGCATTACAATAGTCAAGTCGGGAAAGTATTAAGGCTCTCGCCAGGTGTTATCCGCATAGTTCGTTTAGGTGACACCCAAGTCATCCAGGTAGTCGAAAAGTGGCTTAGTAAACATGTTATACAATGTAGGGGAAACACAAGAGCCCTGTGGTACTCCACAAGAGAACGAGGAAGGCTCCACAGATGCTGTCGGTGCAAATAGCTTCATTGTTTTATTGGAGAGGAAGAACTGTATCCATAGAGAGGCTTTAAAGGAGAAGTGGGCTGCCGAGGTCAGATGTTTGCAGAGGACTTTATGGTTGACCAAGTCAAAGGCCGCTGATAGGTCAAGTAGGAGGAGGAGCGCTAGATTACCTTTGTCTTTTAGTTAATTCATTTGGATTTTTAGATCTATAAGAGCTGATTCAATGCCATGACCAGGTCTAAAGCCTGATTGCCGAAGGCCCAAGAGATTATTGGATTCTAAATGGTTTTGAATTTGCAAGTGTGCCACACCGTCCAACATTTTGAGTAAGAATGGTATAGTTGTTATAGGGCAATCAGTAGTAGTGATGTTAGAGCAACGGGAGGACTCAAGCATCTTTAAGGATAGTCGGGACAGTGCTATTTTCAAAGGAGGCATTTATTATAGAGGTGATGAATAGAGCGAGCTCCTCCACCACCTCTTTGATGACTATTGCTGCACATATATCACCTTGACATCTGGATGGTTTGAGGCTAGAAATTATTTGTTTTACTTCCATTACAGAGACAGGTGCAAACTCAAATGGGGTGAAGAGTTTTGTAGAGGAGTCCATTGGCTCTGGTAATTAGGTATCAGGTGGCAAGCTAAGTTTTTTAACTTCAATTTTCATTTGTAGAAGTGAGATTTTGTCCAGTAGCGCTTTTTGAATGTTTGTACACCAAGTCTTTAGTACAAGATTCTTGAGATGGTACAGGACATTCTAGTTTTCGAAGGATGGTAAACAACTCTTTGGTACCAGAGTTGACGTTCGTAATTCTAGTGTTGTGTCAGTTTTGGTTTGTAGGATGGCAGCTTTATATTTGTTGGAGGCGGTAGTGAACTTCTCTTTGTTCAGGACTGCTGTTTTTTTCCAGTTTGATTCTACTATTCTTTTGGTACTGCGCATAGTTTTAAGGTTGTTGGTGAACCACATGTTTAGGTGTGCAAGCGGCTTCGCTTTAGGCATTTTTAAAGGTGCTACTTTATTTACAGCCTGAAGTACGATGTGATTGTACAACTTTACCAGTGACAATGGGTCTATTCTAGTGTGGTTAGGGTGATTAGTAATAGGGTGCAATAATGGTAGTAATTTCTCAACTGTAATGTTGCATTTATTTCTAGTAAGTTCTGATGGTGCTTGTATGGTGCCAGAGTCCAGGAGAGGGTTGTCCTGAATGTTGAAGGAGATAACATGATTGTCAGGCCAGGTGCAAGGTATGTTGGGAAGAATCTTAGTGTCACAGTTTAGGTCTGCTAGCCAGTCCAAGGTTCTACCTTTACTATGAGTAGGGTTGGTAATGCAGTTTGAAAAGCCCAGCTTAGTAATAGTGTTAGCTAAGGATAAGGCGTTATCATCATTGGTGTCATTGAGGCCTAGATTTAAATCTTCCAGCAGCATAATTTGGGAGTCTGGTTTAGTGTTGCATGTGAGGAGTTGTGCGATTTCTTCCTCAAATGAGCAAGAAACACAGCATGGAGGTCTATACATAAGGTGGATTGAAAGAGTACGGGAGGAAGTAAGGGGTAGTTTGAAGGACAGCAGCTCTCCTGAAGGCTTCTCTGTCTGTTGTGGGAATGGTGTAATTTACATGTATGCCTAGCGAGAGAGCTGGAGCTGCTGCTGAATGGAGCCAGGTTTGAGAAATTGCTAAGAAGTCCCAGTTGTTAGTTGCGATAAGGTCTGCAATATCTAACGCGTGTGCCCAGTGCGATCTTGCGTTAATCAGTGAACCGATGATTAGTGGTGTAACCTGGTTAGGTCTGTCTGTAAGTAGAGGATTACTTACTTGAATAGGTGTGTTACTGCTGTTTTTGTGAGTATTTTCGTCGTCCCTTTTGGTCATATTGGGAGTGTCCTTTGTACTTGATCTTATTGTGCGTTTGGTCAGCTGTGACTGGCCATTTTTTAGTCGGGATCCTAGTCCAAAATTAATAGCGTTTACTGGACAAGGTTTATTAGGTGCGGGCCGAGTGGCATATTGCAAGATCCATTGGTTGTGAGTGAGAAGACAATGAGTATTCAGTATAGTCCCTTGTTTTATGTTAGTTATAGCATTGGCATACTGAAGTGCAGGGAGGAATTTAGTGGGAGATTATACAGTGTTTTTGGTGGTAGTGATGTAGACATGGTTAGTGTTACAATGTGGGTATTGGCCATGTAGTGGTGTCGGCGGGCACTAGCATAAGGTCTGATGATTGGGGTCTCCATCTCCTAATGTATTCTCCCCTTCTGCGGTTCAGGTGGGAGATCACCTTGATGAGGCTAGTGTATTAGTGTCATGTGTTTAAGGAGTGTGACTCAACATTAACGGTACAGGTAATAATGACCAGCATCTCTGCAAGGCCCAGGCTAATGTTGCTAACAGCCTAGTTGGTGTTGCAAGCAGTTTTGGCAGTGTATTAGCACACTATAGCAACAGGGGAGGCTGTAATCTAGCTGACGCATCAATGCACAGCTAATATAATAACACAGCTAACATTGCATAGTATTACAACTGCTTATGGAAGCGCGGGTAATACCATATAATGGCGAAAATTGCATAATATCACGTTAACATTGTGTGGGCATCACTGCAGTACTGCAGCCCTGTGGTGAGCCGACAGTAATGCAAGTGTAAGGCTTGTATTGGGGCTCATGCTATTCCTAACAGCAAGGTTTGGGTTGCAAGTGGTACCTGTGCATAGGGCAACGTTATTGGCAATGCTGGCACAATATTTCATGGTACAATTGTAGTCTATAGCAGCAATAATTAAAAACAAACATTCTGCATGACTGTTTTAACGCTAGTAAACAGATTAATGGCCTGAAGCACAATGCCATAGATGATTACTATTTGTAGTAAGCGGGACAAGTTGTTGTCAGTGAATACAGAAAGAACAAGGTAGACAATATGGTCAAATATTAGGCAGCGATTATCAGACTTGTTATGTTAACTTATGTTGCACTCACTGGGCCTCATTACAAGTGAGGCGGAATGGGATAACGGGCTCCGCTAATGGTGGAGGGCCCGTTAACACCACTCCGCCTCATTATGAGGTCCCCTCGTGGGGACCTTGTAATGAGGCGGTAAAACCAGGTGTCATTACCGGGTCCCGCGAGAGGAAGAGGGAGCTAGCAATGGGCCGGTCGTAATTGGCCCGTTGTTAGCTCCCTCTCCCATCCCCATTGAGCCCTATGGGGGCTCACATGGGAATGGGGAGGGTCCGGGACTCCGAGCTAATAGCTCCATGGCTACCACCAAACTCGTAATGAGGCCCACTGTCTCTTCCCATAGGTAAACTCGCAATAGTTTGAATGTTCCATGTGTGTGAACACTTGGCTGCAAAGGTTAGAGGAATCTGCAGGGGCCTGTTGGGTGCAGTAAAGTTGCTGCGACAGAAGTTCCTCCTCACGAAAATGTAGTTGCAGCACTGTCAGCACAGAAAGTCATTTGGAGCCTTTGAGTGCTGGGCCTGCGAGGAGATGGGCTGACTTACACCAGTGCTGTGATTGGCCCGAAATAAGGTGGCTATGCTAATCAGCATGCAGCATCTTGGAGGCAGGTTGGACCAAAGGCCTTCTCATCTGGATTGAACAAGTCCGCCATTTTGTAAGGTGTTGAAGGTAATATTGAAGATTAGAATTCTGCCAGGTGGGTGAAATTAAAGAACATATCAACGCTGTATTCTTAGACTAGGGCTTTAAGCAAAGGAGAAGTTTTCGTGCCTTAGCACCAGGGCAATAGTGCGGGATGCAACTGCAATTTTGGAAAATTATTTCAAGGCACACCAAATTGATATAGGTGGCCCAGCAAGCCCGCCGGCTTACTGGCAGGGAGATGGGATCACACACTGCTCCTGCAGTGTGCAGAAAAGACCGGGCTCCTGCTCTCTCGCGTCACAGTGTCAGGACTAAAATTTCAAATTCAGGCACATGCAGGGTCCTTTGAGAGCCGGGCCTTCAAGGAGATGGGCCGGGTTATGCCTCCCGTTGCTGTGATTGACCCGAAGTAAGGTGGCTGGGCCAATCAGCATGCATCATCTCGGAGGCAGGTCGGACCGAAGGCCTTCTCATCTGAATTCAACGAGTCTACCGTTTTGTAAGGTGTTGAAGGTAATATGGAAGATTAGAATTTTGCCAGGTGAGCAGAATTAAAGAACAGATCAACGCTGTATTCTTAGGCTAGGGCTTTAATCGAAGTAGCGGTTTTATGAAAAAGATGGGTTTAATGAACAATGTGTAAATGTTTTTGGTTATTGCAGGAAGTGTAGAGACTGGGGTATGTCAGCCAGCCCACTTATTCAGAAATCTAATATGGTAGTCTGGTCAAAGGGTTTCTAACTGCCGGCCCAAAGCTGTAATAGTAACAAGTAGCCTAAAAGTGAACTAACTGCGCCGCTCCAGGTTCTCCATGGTGTGCGATGAGGCTCAAGGTGCAAACCTCAATGCCAATGTTCAGTTTTAGCCGTGCCCATCATCTCACATTATCTACGATGCAGCATTATAGGCAATCGCTACTATTCCAGAATCGGTGCCCGGGTTCATAGTGATGTGATGTTCTGTTCTATGTTGAAGCTTATGCTAAGTAGATATTGGACTTAAAAGCAAACGTTTGGCTTTGAGGCCTACTTAGATTGCGTATAGCCCAAACAAATCAAAGCACTTTACATCAAGTTGTGACTGGGCATTTTACCGCTTGCAGGTTTATGTAATGAATGGAATAGTAATGTCAGGGCTGAGTGCCCATTTTGCCCGGCTTGTTCAGAAAGCACTATTCACTTTGCACTAATCTGCCTGAAATATTTAGATCTAAGAAGAAGATAACTGAAACCACATTTTAGAGAGAGGCAAGTGAGATCAACTGGGGAGTCAATGATACTATTCAGCCTTTCCACTGACAGCCTGGCTGTCCATTCTCCTCTGTCTCCTGCGCGCTTCAAAATGGAGGCCAGCCAATTAGGCGACATGACCTTGCGAATAGCAAAATGTGTCTTAGAGCATGTGTGTAGTAGTACTGTAACAGCACTTCCTCTTTAGTCTATTATGTATTGATTTTAGCATGTGACCACATATGAGGTTGATGGTTTTGATATGTTGCACTTAGGGTTTTATTGTGTTGGTATTTGTAACATATTTGGCATGTTTGACGGCCTTGGGATTCTAATTCATTCTTTTGAGAATATGATGACCCTAGGAAATATATTTTACATATTCAATTTGAATGTTATTCGATTTTAACCAGTGGTCGAAGTGAGCGGGAGCGGTCGGGAGCGGTGCTCCTATACTTTTTTAAATTACCTTTTACAGCTCCTACACTATTATTTTAAAAAGAAACCGTTCCGGAACGGTTTTGTTTTAAAATAAATGTGTAGGAAGCAGTTGAAACTTGCACTTTCAGTGCAGTGCACTGAACATTCCCTTAAACTGCAGGCGCATGCATTTGGGGGTTTATACTGTCCATGGGAGGGGGTATGGCGATGGGGTTTGCTGGGAGCGGTGCAGGCCAGTAGGGAACATAGCTCCACTACTTCTTTTCGTACACTTCGACCACTGATTTTAACAGTTTGATGTATTTTAATCAAAAAACTCTTAATATTTCTTTGTGAAATGAATGGAAGTAGGAAACACATTAAATATTGCATGTACCTATCTTGGATGGTATAGTATTTTAATTCTCTGGCTGGACATAAATTGTGCAGATACATTGATGTGAGTGTTTTATATGTTTTAAATTTTGCTTGAGTTATATTGATGTATGTTGTATTATGTATGGATGTTTTGTGCTTTCATAGTTTTACCGCCAAAATGAAAATAAACTGAACTGAACTGAAATGGAGCTTATGTACAGTTTGACATGCTTCACAACCAGAATACTGTTAGTGTTGAGAAGCAAGACTAGCAGAAGGTAGGTGTCCCTACCACCCCAGATGTGGGGAACACTATCTTCTAAGTAATGAAAAAAGATTGGGAGGTATTATTTGAAAAATATGTAATTTATTTTCATTTTCTATACAAAAAATCAATCATGTCTAAGAAGACATTTAATCAAGCGAGGAAACAAACAGCAACAATCATAGGGTCTAACATCATAAAAAGGTTCAAATTAATCAACAGACATGCATAATCAAGAAACTTTCATCCACAATTAAACACATACCACATCCATAACCGATTCAATTACCAACATGCACATTTAACAAAACTGCATAAAAAAACAGAAACAAGCATGAACTATCCACTGGGGAACAAAAATGACTTCAATTGTTCATATTTCCATCTTCACTGAATTTGGAAAAATTAGTCGAGCAGTTCATCTTAGAATTAATGAACATCCCCCTAAGATCCAGACTTGAAATTTGACAGCCCCATTGACACTCCATTATTTAGGACAAAGACATACTGTAGATGAAATCACATGGTTCGGTGTGGAATAAAAACAGTGGCAGGAATAATTATATCCTTGCAAGGAAACTTGCATATAAGGAACAGCTCTGGATTTTTTATCTAAAAACCATTGAACATGGACTGAATGTAGTAGAAGGATGGAAGATTGCCTTCATTCTGACTTGATTTCACAGCTGAGTGTCATATATTTTCAGTACTTTAGGCACATAATGGTTGTTTCTATATTATGTGTTCCATGGTCTTAAAACTAGTAACAAATGGCTGCCTTCATGTTCACGCCCTTAGTTCTTCTTTTGGCTTGTTTATATGGTTACATGACCATGCTTTCTAGTCGATGTTATTGGTCATTTTCCATGACCGTATGAGCACAAACCTTGTTTTCTAGGTGAGCTTGCTCCGCAATTGGTTTTTGGCACAAGCAGAAAGTAGATTCTTTCCTGTCATGGCCACACGTCAGTGAGGAGGAAGCTTTCTTCATTTTTTCCCTGGGCATTGCGACAATCAGTATCATTAATTTAAACAGTCCTGAGATGAGTAGCGTTCACTGCGCACCTCCTTGTGGTGTTCTTAACAGGTTATATATAGGCAGGTGGTAACATGCACTTGCACTTTTTTTCCATCTAAGCACCCATTATTGGCAGTTTAAACAGTTCCTGCTATAAGAGTTTCTTGAAGTTCAAAATCATTAGCCATACTGAATTATGCTTTCATAGTTCAATCTTATGCTGGTAAACCAATGCACACATGAGTGTTAGGGGCTGATTCATGGAATTTGGGCACCGAAAAACGGGGATTTGTGTGCCATTCTGCCCACAAATCCCCATTTGTTAAACAGGGGTTTGCGGGCAGAATGGCTCACAAATCCCCGTTTTTGGCGCACAAATTCCATGAATCAGCCCCTTAGTTTTGACTGTCTCTGGCTCCAATCTTCAGTCTGTGACAAAATCTGTATTCTCTTTTCATATTGGTTTTCTCTCACATACCTTATAATTCGGCTTTGACATGGTCAATTCTGCTGCTATGAGGTATTTCACCGTCTTTCCAGTACATTGCTTTTGCCAATCAATAATTTGTGACATGTGCTGCAGTCTGGGCTTCTGTAAAGGCTGAGTTGTTGGCTATTCTTTGAGCATTTGGTCGAGGGGTCACCACCCTTTGTTCAATCGTTTTTTCCAGGGTCGGATTTAGTCAAATTCACATTCTCCTGGCCAAGTTAGAAGGACTATATTATATTGCATCTTCATTTTTCGAATGGTATTTCGTGTAAAAGTGTCTGGGAGACAGATAGCCTGTTAATAATTATATCCAACCATGTTTTATATTGGATTTCTTTACACAGCCGTGGTCCCCTGATGAAGACATGACAAAATAGATACATACTTCGAAATTGGTCGGGTTTTTAATGTCATATTTGCCATTCAGTGAAGATGGAAATAAGAAAAATTAAAGCAAAGCTTGTTTCTGTTTTTGATGCTGTTTGTGACACGTGTAAACATGTGGATGTTGGTGATTTAATGGGTTATGGAAGTGGTTTGTGTTTCATTGTGGATGGATGTTTATTGATTATCGATATCTATTGATTACCTTTGGCCTCATCACAAGTTGGGCATTATCCGGGTGGTAAATCCGCTGGGATACCGCTGAATGCAAATTGAATTGCCACAACTCCTTCTGATGCTCTTAGCGAAAAATCCCGAGTTGTGGGGGGAGATGGGGTGGTAAATCCCCATTCCCATTGGGTCCATTGGACCCATATGGGCATTCTGGGTCCATTGTTGTATTATATCTTATCAATAGCAATAATAAAATGAGCAATTGCACAAAATAACAATTTAGATCCTAATCAAAATACAGGGTTTCCTTTTGTCTTTTTTAAGAAACTGACAAAATGATGCCAGCAGAAGCCGATATTCTGTGCTATGTTTAAGCTAACATATGTTTCCTCAAGCATCATAACTGGACAATTCTTTTTGTAGGGAATCGCCAGGGATTTTGATGACAAAGGAAACTTAATTAAAGACAAGTTAATTGTACTCAGTTCTTAATAATCCGGTAATTATTACTCAGCTGCAGTCACATCAGCAATGTTGGCTAAACTGCAGGAAAAAATGGAAGACTCTGAACTTGTGAAGAAGCAAGGTCAAGCCCATACTTTAAGATCCAGAATCAGAAGTATTGATTCTTATTTGACTTAGGTCACAGATCTGATAAGAAAGAATTGGCTTACGCAATATAGATTTAATATTCTGCCGATCAACCACATTTTAGCTCTATGCTCTGGCTCGGCTGAGAAAATCTGTTAATTGCCATTTGTCCTCAATGTGAAGAGACTATTCAGCATTTCAAGTTTTTTTTGCTGTAGGCACAATAATGTGGTGTACAATCGTTGCTTATGTGCTGTTGGGTCCCCTGCATGCAATTTCCATCATTCTCAAAGCGGAGTACAACTGTGACGAGTAAAGAAAAGCTAATTCACATTTAATCTTCATGTTTACTGTCACCTTTCCAAGAAATAATGCCCTGACAGCTCTGAATGTGTGGGGATATGTAGGTGCACCTCTTGCACATTCAGAGCTGCAGTGCCCCAGGCAGCATCCCCGGTGAATCATGCAAGGCTGGGGAAGCAAAATGCCCCAGTCCTTGCATGGCCATTGCATACACACTGGGAAACGAAATACCAAATGACAGTTCAAGCCATTCCAGGAAGTGTTCCCTTAGATGCAACAAGCAGCAGAGGAAGTGCTTAGTGGCGGTTTGATCACAATGGGTGGGTTGATGCCCCATCATCCCGTTATGGAAGAGCTGTCCCTATATTGGGAATGAGAAGTTGTGTAACTTAATGTCCTTGCAGCAAGTGATGATATCCAGTATTATGCAGACGATACATAACTCTTCTTCAAACTTCCCTCTGATCCTTTTCTTACTTCCTTCATCATTCAGGACTGCCTCTCTGCTGCCCAGTCCTGGCATAGTTCCAATGAGCTCTCCCTCAACACCAGCAAGACTGAGATTCTTCCTATCAGGACTCATGCTCCCCCTTTCTGTCCCTCACTCTGGCCATCTTCTATGGACTCTCTCCCTTCTCCTTCATCTAAAGCCAGAAAACTGGGAGTCATCTTTGATTCCTCTCTTTCCTTTATCCCTCACATTCAGAACCTTGCCAAGAAGTCCCACGTTCAACTCCAACTTCACAAAGGAATTCTTCCTTCCTCACCTTCCCCCAGCAGCCCAATGTCTCTAGAGCTCTGGTTATCTCTAGGCTAGAATACTAAACAAACATTTTCCTTAATCTACCCTCTCCTTCTCTATGACCCCTCCAGCTAATTGAGAATAGGGCTTTGAGAATTATCCTTGGCCTCAAGCCTAGGGACAGCATCTCTCCAGCCCAAAAAACTCTCCACTGGCTCCCGGTTGCTGCCAGGATCAGATTGAAATCCATCTGCATCATCCACAAGGCTGTCTGGGGCTGGGGACCACGCTAACTACAACTTGTTCTCACTAAATGCTCTCCCTCCAGATCTTTATTTTCCTCTGGCACCAAATCTCTGTGTTTTAAGTGCTTCGCTAAACAGCAAGCTGGTGGCCGATCACTTTCCTCAGCAGGCTCCCTCCCATGCAATTTCCTCCCCCTTCCCCTTCGTCTTGAGACTTTCCTTTTCACCTCCTCCTTCCCTTCCTCTCGACTCTGATAAATCCCACAGTTGCTGAGATTGGTGACCACAGCCCTTATGTGTCCTCCCAGGTCCTGGCCGTCCACACCCAATTGCCTACAGCTTCCACCCCTCCCAGCACTTTGTCTTGGCACCCACTGGCCTATGTCACTGCAGGCCTGCACTTCCTTGTTTTGGAAACTGACCACACCACCTATGCACCTACAGCTGCTCACTCTCTAGCACTTCCTTCTTGATACACCTAGCACTTACCCACCCCCATTCCCTCATCCCTTCTCTCCCTCTGCACTTGCACGTTCTGAATGCTCACAAGGCCTAGCAGGTCCACCTCTATCTCTCATTGTTGTATTTGTTCTTCATTTCCATGTCCCCTCTCTACTGCCCTGTGGGTGCTTTGAAACACAATGTATTGGTTGTATAATCGCCTGACAAATGCACAATAAAATACAAAATAAAAATAAACATGATACCTATTATTACATATTTACTAACTTGAACAATCATGTTGCAAGTAAGTACATTATCACAGGTCTATGGGAGGTCTTTGCGGGGAATAGTGTTGAATGTCATTCTCCCTTTTCCACTTGGCAGTACCTTGTCCCATTTCACTTTAGAAACATAACCATAGACATATTTGATTACCAAATTCAAATGATCTACCTGTATTTTCTTAGATTTTTGATCTGTCACCATCTGCTTATCTACTCTCCCTTTTAGTTCTGTCACCTCTCGTAATGTTGCATACCCTTTCCTTGTCATCTTTGCATTTCCACCTTTCACACAAAAAACTCCTTTCTATAGATATTCAGTATACATGCATGTACACAGAAAATCTGATCAAAAAAGCACTGCACATTTACTAAAGAATTGTGTGGTATTTTCACAAATGAAAACAGTACTTGCACTAAATACAGATGTGTGATTTACACATGAATGCACTGCAAATGATTCACAACACAGAATAAAAGAGCACATTTTTCATATTTCCTGGTACCGTTGTACATATGAGATAAGGGCCAAATAGGGTTGATTATTCATTAAGGCTCAAAATAATGTTGGCTATTTGCACTTCCATTTCCTTTAATTAATTGGGAACATGTGTTCGTTTTTAAATTACACATATCATGTTGTTGTAAGTGGTTTTAGTTTAGGAGAAAGCTTGCAGTTTGTGAATAGACTACATGATACACAGACACACACACAAGCACACTTACGCATACATATGCATTCCCATAGACAGACAGACCCAGACCTAAACACATTCCTGCCTGAGCTTCTTCCTTCCTTGAGGAACACACTTAAACACTGGCTCGTTAACCCGTGAAAGAATAACATAACATATAGCAAAATGATAGGATGTATCAAGATAAAGTAAGCACATTTCAAAAGATGACTTTTATGAGGGTATAGCTATTTAACAATTAAAAAAACATACCATGGTCTAAAACTAACAGTTTACGTTTCAGTTCACTTTATAGCCGTCACATAATCTACAAAAGTTCTTTCTTTAGACATATACAATAGGCAGCTGTTTATTCATTCTTTGCCATATTTTGCCCATATGATTTAATGAGGTCACAGCATTATTGGAAGATGTGCCTTTTGTATTTGCCTTTGGAGCAGATCCAAGCCAAGAATGTATGCAGCATTAGGCAAGAATACAAAATCCATACTTTAAATTGAAAAAGATTTAGCTAGTAACTCACATGGCTAAGATAGGGCTATGTGGTAGGCTTATGTTAGGAGAAGGGTTAGTGTTAGGGTTACATGATGTATTTGGGTGCTATATAGCACAGCATTTGCAGCTTGTATAGCCTGTTTGAAGTAAGGGACCTGTAAGAAATGGGTTTTGGTGGGTGGTAGTAGGATATTTATTTATTGCTTTTATTTATTGGTTATTTGTAATGCTCAGTATACAGCAAACATTGTATTTCAAGGCACATCAAGACCAGGGGAATAGGCGAGAGGAAAAAGACATACAACAAAAACAAACAAGTGCTAAGTATGAGACCAGGGGAGAGAGGAAGAGGGGAAGCACAAGGAAGGGGAGGAAGGGGAGAAAAACAACAAACATGTTCCTATCAGACAGTGAGGCGATTCGGATCGTGCAAGTGCTAAACATGTTAAAGGCCGATAGGGGAGAGGGGCAAGTGAGGAAGGGGAAATAGGAAAGAGGTACATTAAATGCAAGGTAATTTAATAAGTTCAGGTACAAAGGTAGGTCAAATGCAGCATGGAAAAACCTCACCCAATGCTGAGGGGGCTGCATCAAGTAACACCCACAAGGGTAAGCATGAAAAACACAGCAACAGGCTGGGAAAAGTCATTGGATGCAGGAGATAAAATGCAAACAGAGCACGTTTCAAAGTCAATCATTTGTTGCAGGTTGGTCAATAGCAAAACACAGCAAGGTTTCAGGGTCAATCAGTGATTGCAGGCGGGTCAAATGAAAAGCACAGCAAGTTTTCAAAGTCAATCAGTGACTGCTGGTAGGTCAATGCAAAGCAGAGCAAGGCTTCAGAGTCAATCCGTGCTTGCAGGTAGGTCAAATGCAAAACACAGCAAGGACTCAGAGGCATCAGAATTTGCAGGTAGAAAAAGCAGAAATACACAGAGTTGGAGTGCGAACAATTAAGGCTACAGGGGGGCCAGAAAGCAATAATAGGAAAGGGCAGAAGAAGACATCTTAGAGGTTTCAGGTGGACAGGTGCCAGACAGACTATGACAAACCAATGGATACAGCCCTAAGCATGTTTAGGGCGACATCAGAGGGATCCTGACAGTAAAGGTTGACCTTCGGCAGGGAGGGGAGGTGCCTCATGGTAGGGAGAGCGGGGGACATGAGGAGTGTCGGAAAGGTAAGGAAGAAAGGAAAAACAGAAAGGTAGACTAGAAGGGGCTAGAGACAAGGAAGAACAGTGGGAGAGCAGCATACTGGAGCTATGGAACGGCAAGTTTAAGAGTCTCCAAGGAACAGCTCTTTGATATTCTTAACATATTCCGTAGACTCATTTAATGAGTCGCTAGGGACAGAAGATGCTAAGCAACCCCACTTGGCCTGTGTAACGAGGGAGAATTCCAAACACTTACACAAAAATGTAATCTCGCTGATTTAAAACAAAAAACTTGCCCCCAACAAGATAACCCACCTGTGACTGTCGACTCTTATAAGTCAATGAAAGGAACCAGCATACAAATCAAGGATCAAGAGAATGGATCAACATTGTTATTAGAATGGTTATTTCCAATGGGAAATGGACTTATAATAAATCAGAGAAATGTGATAAATGTGTTACATCATATTCCTATACTTCGATATATAATCTGATGATATCTCAGTAGTTGAATTTGTGTCGGAGTCGAGAACTGATTGGATCAGGTTACATTTGCAATCCAAATCTGATACAATTAGCCCTGAGGGGAAGCTTCTACTGCACTGCTCCCTATGGGTTTTGATCTAAAAGATGATTTCGGAGACCTGCAGTTTTTAAATAGAATTGGTAAGGGAAGAACACCACCAAAAGAGAGGGTGGACCCAAGACTGAAAGCTGAAAAAAATACTTGACTCAGCCTTACCCTTGAATTGTGATTTATTGCAAAAACCTGGAAATGATAGGAAGAGAAGTATGTTGGTTGAGGGTTTAAGCCCATTGAAAGTGACCTTTGTGTGTGCAAAAGCAGGGGGAGGGCAAATTGGTAGAGGAAAGGGTGGTTAATAATTCCCAAGTAAGAAAAGTCGAGGATTGGTCGTGGCTTGCAGGATCACTAGCCAGGTGTGGAAATAAATGGGTTGAAAGGGTGCCTCGGGATGGGAATCTGATGATATTGAGTTGGAGTACATACAGATTCTTGCATTTATTCAATGGAAAGGAGAAGAAGCTAAATGATATTGACATTTTATGATTGCAGGAAACTTGGCTTCGGTCACCTCTCGTCTGTGATGGCTTCTCAGTCTTTCTAAACCTGGCTAGTAAAGGAGTGAGGGGTAGACTCTACTCCGGTCTATTAACATTAATTAAAGCAGGCCAAGAAATCCATGTAATTAAAAGTGTAAATCTAAATACTTGGTTCCAATTAATATTTGTGGAATTTGACCAATTGATTCAAAATACTGCTAAAATGGGGGAGATTTTTAATATCTACTGGAACCCTGCAGAGATTTATTCTGCCTGTTTTATTGATAGTGTGATGGATTTGATTGATGAATGTCGAGTAGAACTAAATTACCCATATATAATGTGTGGTGATTTGAATATTAAATGCCTAGATGAAATGGGTTATCCAGGGAATTGTAAGGATCTACAAGCAACTATTCTGCAGACAGGGCATTTGCATGGATACAAGAAGTCGAGAAGCAAGACCTTCACATGCCAAATGACCAGATCTGGGGTAATATGCTGGGGAATCATGCCTGGGCCTGTGATCACTTAAAAGCTTGCATTGACTACATTTTTGTTTCTGGCAACCTCCTTGGGGGATCATGTCACTGGCTATAACTACATTGGGGAATAGTGATCATAGACTATCAAAAGCTATATGGTCAGGAAAAGTGAGAGACTTGTAATGACTGGTTGGGGACATTAACCTTACACAGGGTAGAAACAGGTTATACATTAAGCCCCATATGTGGTGCACATCACCTGCAGGTTGGAAGATCATTTTATTAAACATCCTTTAACCTTGGATTATGGAGTTCTGCTAATAGAATTCGAACGTAGACCTAAATTGAATTTCTCAAGAGACCTGAGTTCCGGTACAAACACATTTATAATAAGGAATTGGTTGATTCCAGGAAGCTTCTCCATACAAATCTTAGGGAGCTACCGCAATCATCTAGGAATATACATGAATCCGTGGTTAAAAAAAGGAAGCAAAAATGTAAAGACTGGTTGCGATTCTTCAAAGTCCAACATATACAACAGGAGGCTGAAACCATGCTTAAGGTAATGTGTAAAAGGAACCCTCGCTGCTTTTGGGAATTAATTAACAATAATGACTCGCTTAAAGCAGCGTTTTTAACCAATGCTGTCTCTGAAAATAATTTGGTTAAACACTTCACAGACCTTTTTGCTATTCCTCAAGGTACAATTATGAGAAATAATCAGATAAAAGATAAGATTTGACAAAGACGAAATTGAGGCTTTTTTTGTATTGTCAGTTTGATTCATATCAAACGTAAACCCCACTACCACCCACCCCACCCCTGTCCCCAGCCCGTTCCCAAAGGTTTCCATAGGATCACACAATGGCCAACATTCGAATTTTCTGAGGACGATAAGGGAAATTATAGTCAATTTGAAGAAAATGTACCACCAAGTCCCAGTCTCTGATGAAATTAGATTGTTCGCCTTGTATATAATAGGTTATCCATTCGAGTGCCAAAAAGTCCCAGACCTTATCAAACCATTCACTAGCATGTGTCAGATCCTTCATCTTCCAATTCTGTGCAATTACCAAAAGAGCCACCAGTTGCAAGATAACAAAAGCTTTAAAGATTTGCCTAGAGCTGTCGCATATTTGTTTCAATAACCACCAAAAGACAAGACCTAAGAGACCTAGGCTTTCGTATACCAAAAATGTGTGTAATATGTGTGTTAGTTTCTTCCCAATATATCATCAGCTCCACCAAATATGCCCCCAGGCCCGCAATGCCCCACATTCTCTCCAGCACCGATCAGAGATTTCCTTTTATGCAAGCGAGCTAGTGTATAATGCCATTGTGTCACAAGCTTGTACCAACATTCTCTAGCCTGAATCGACTAGGTAAGCTTGGGTATATCCTTCCACAGCTCTCCCCAGTCCTCATCTGGTACATGCACCACCAATGTGTGATGCCAACATTGTTTGTATTTCAATGGTATTTTGCGGGATGTATCTGCCATCATTTTGTATAAATTTGAGATCAGAGCTTTGTTTCCTGAGTTGGATGAAACAAACTTTTCAAATGGAGTTAAATCTCTAATTGCCGCATTCTAGTTTGTGGGGGCTAATATCCAATGCCGGACCTGAAAATATTGAAATTGACTTGCCTCCACCAATCCCAAGTCTACCTTGCATTGTATGAATGCTTAAGGGACCCTACCCTGAAACATATCCTGCAATGGAACACATCCTGCCTGTTTCCATTTGACAAATGTACCAGGTTCAGTGCCTGGGGAAAATTGTGGATTAAAGAATAAAGGTTTAAAGGGTGAGGGAAAAGTCATCAACTGATATTTCTTAACTGCTGTGTCCCAACCAATCTCATGGTTCTACTTGCATGCATATTAGGGGGCTGTTCTTGTTTAGGCAGCCATAGTTTATCTTCTAGCCATATCCCACCCAACACCCTCTGAATCTGAACCCATCTTTTCTCAGTATCTTAATCGTTCCATTCTTTTAAAACCCGTATTTGGGTGGCATGATAGAATTTCTGAATGTTCGGGAGACCTAGACATCCCCTAGTTGTCAGAGTCATTAATGTGTCTAAAGCTTGTTGTGGAGCCTTATTTTTCCATATAAATTTGGAAATCATCCAGTGCAAGTTTTGAAAGAAAGAAGCAGGGATCTGGATTGGGGAGCACTTGAAACATATAAAGGGCCTTTGGTTATATTCACACCCAGCAATTCAATCCCTTCTTTTGCCCAGCCGAATTGTGTGTGTGATTGTAGAATCTCCACATCATTGGTGGAAAGAGACAGGTTCAAAATATCTGATTTAGATACATTTATTTTTAAACCAGCAACTTTCCCGGATTTTTCCAGTGCACTTACCACCGTACGCAATTTGTTCAAAGGGTCAGAAGCTATGAGCAGCATATCATCTGCATATGCAATAACTTTATGTGGAACACCCCAAATGAATGGCATCATTCTGCCTAAATCTAGCAAAGAGCAGCTCCAAATATAGTGCACATAGAAGCAGTGACAGTGGAACTCTTGTTTGGTCCCACGCTGTAGAACAATGGGGGAGATAAGTCACCATTAATGAGTAATCTAGCACTCTGTTGTACGTAATGAGCTATCCTATCTATACATTTGGGCCAAATCCCTTCTTTACCAAGGTCTGAAAGAGGAACGACCACTCAACTCGGTCAAAAGTATTCTCAGCATCTAGAGATAAAAGGACCCCTGGGATATTTTTCTTGCCTTTCTCTAAGATATAACACATTCTTCTTACATTATCATGCATCTGTCGCTGTGTTATGAAGCCTGAGTTGTCTGCATTTATTAATGAGGGCAGTAGTTCCCCCAATCTATTGACGAAGACTTTAGTGTACATTTTCGCGTCCAATTTTATTAAAGCTATAGGACGGTATGACCCACAGCTACCTGGATCTTTACCCGGTTTTGGGAATAATATAATTTTCACTTCCTCTATAGCAGGGGAGATACAACCCGATTGTATAAAAGAATTATATAGTTGCATTAATCTGGGAGCTAAAATATGCCAAAATGTTTTATAAAATAAAGTTGGATATTCATCTGGACCTGGTGATTTATTTAAAGGAAAGTTACCTATGACTGTTATAGTTTCTTCTTCAGTGATTTCCTTTTCAAGCGGAACTCTATCTGCCTGAATTACTTGGGGAAGAATAACAGCCTCTAAATACTCTTTCTGCAGTTTTGTCTCTGGGGAATCCGACTAATATAAATTAGCATAGAGCATATGAAATTGTGACATAATATGGGTTGTTTCGGTGACCATCTTGCCCGAAGGGAGCCAAATCTTTTGTATAATCTGGGAGGCAGCTTTCTGACGAAGTTGTCTAGCTAACAGTCAATCTGATTTGTTAGCTTTTACATAATATTTTTGTTTGAGACACAGCAGAGATTTTTATGCATTTTTTGTTTGAAGTAATTTCAATCGGCCTTCTGCCGTTGTAAAGACTTTCTGTGCAGACAGCCCCGGACTTGTGCCCATATTATCCATTGCACCTCTTAAGTTTGCCTCTAATTTTACTTCCATAGCCCCTTTTTGTTTGTGCCTAATGGCATTTCAGCTATCAGAACCCCCTGTAAAGTTGCCTTAAAGGCACCCCAAATCACATTTTCGGCGATCTCCCCACCAGAATTAAGGTAAACGAACTCATGTATCCTCTCTTCGACCCTATCTCTAACTACCTGATCCCCCAGCAACTCTGAGGGGAATCTCCAAGCCCACAATCTTTGTTTGCCCTGTGGTATATTCAGCACAATAGAAATTGGTGTGTGGTCTGATAGCATTATCGTGTGACACTCAATGTTTGCAATTTAATATTACCTTAGACTGGAGTTGAGACACAGGCATAGTCTATGCGCGAAAATGAGTGATGAAAATGAGAGTAAAATGTGTATCCCTTGTCGGGCCTTCTAAGAGTCAGCCAGACATAAACTAACGACAAATATGCACATTTTTGCTTGAGCGTGATAGAAGGAGGATGTTGGGCATAGCGTGTAACTATACTACAATCCAGAATGGGGTCCGACGCAATATTAGGATCTCCAAGTAGTATTATTTTGCCTTCCCTAAAAGATTCCGGATGTGCTAAAGTCAATTTCAAGAACCCCTGTTGATCTACATTGGGAGCACATATTAAAGTGACAGTGAGTGTCCAAATGCCCACCACCAGTATCGCAAATATATAACGGCCCTCTCTATGAGCTTTAATATGTACCACTGTAATTTGGTGACACGACCGGATTGCTATAAGTACACCAGCCACCTTCATTGTTGAATATCTTGCAAGATAAACGGGTAGTGTTGCAGCCACAATTTATGTCAATCTATCTTGAAGTTATGAGTCTCTTGAAGGACCACCAAATCCGGTTGGTCCAGTGCCAAGGAGATTTCAAGCTTTCTATGTTTTAACAGGATATTAAGGCCCCAAATATTGATCGTTAGGCATTTGAATTAAATTGACATAGATGTGGCCCAAACAATGCTAATAAATATCTGGACCTGCGCCTACATAAGCGTATTAAAGCCAACCATGCACTACAGTTTCCTCCTCTCCATTGCCGCACCCCACAAATTAGCATGCTCACCCCTTACCCCAACATTGCCACATTCCCACTGCTGAAATGTACTTTTGGTTTGAGTCACAGTACCTAATGTATCCTAGGATAACAGCCCTCAGCTGTGATCCAACTTCTTCCCCAGGGCAAAGTGCGGGTATTCTAAAACCCCCATTTGTTACCTGAACAGATAGATTCCAAGATGTTGTGCTTCATCTCGAGGAAGGTGGAAGATACCTTTTTCACAATCAGTGATTTAGTTGCTCACCCCGCTGCAGTGTCTCTATATAAGAGCTTTTGCAGATGCTTCTCTCAGGTGGGTTTTCCAATCGTCTTTGTGCACACCCCTATTTCTGCTCTTGCAGCTGTTCCATGGAGACGATTCCAATGGTTTAGTTTGTTTGGAGGAGCGACCCACCCCGCCTTCTGATGGAGCCATAGCTGAATCCTCATCAAATTGTAAGAGGGTGATACCTGCTTCCCGGATAAGATCCTACGTTGTTTTTCTTCTATAGTAATAGCTAATCCAAATGGTAAGGTCCATTTGTATTTAATCCCACGTGATTGTAAGGTTTTAACCACAACCTGTACATCTCTACGCTTTTGTGAGAGATCCTGAAACAGTTGGATTTCCGACCCATTGTAAGTTATTGGTGTCGATTCCCATGCCATTCTAAGGATAAGTTCCTGCAAGTACATCTCAATCGTGAGCACCAGGTTCAGTTCTGTTTGGACCGTCCTGTGAACCCGATCTTGCAGAACACTGAAAGCTTCTTCTTCTGTTAGTAAATTCGCATTGCAGTATCCTTCAGGTCGAAATCTGAGACTGTTTCAGGAAGGTTTTTGATTCACATATTACCACTTCTGGATCCATTTTCCAGATCTTCATAGGTGATTTCAAGAATATGCGTAATCCTAAATAGGTCTTCCAAAGCTACTTCCGCTGGTATAGATTCCCATGCTAATTCCTGGATTGTGCACTCATTTGTGTCAACCAAATCTCCAAGAGTGGAGATCTCCTTGCTGAGTTCCGACAATGATTGCCTAATCTCAGATGTGAACGAGGAAAATTGCAGTTGAAAAGAGGCTGCACATTTTTCCTGAAATTCCTGAAAGCTTTTTGCAAAGTCCTCTTTAGAAGAAGCCATGTCTGGATACTCACTGCGTGGCTCCAATGGAACAGTACTTACAGATCTTTCTTTGTGAGAGGGTGTCTGCGATTCATTTACCCACAATTTCTGCAATGGATTAGGTGACATTTGATGAACCGGAACAAGCTCAGACGTGGTATGTTTCTTTCTGCCCCTTTGCAAATGCGTGGTTTAATGCCCAGCCTGAGAGACACCCAATTCAATCACGTGCACACTAGAAAGCGGGCCTGCTGGTTTTGCCCAGAGTGACGGATTTACCAAGTTATGAATCGAGTTCCAGCTAGGCTAATGAGATCAAATTGCACCTTGTATCCTGTTGTAGAACCCACACCACCTCATCCTTGCTGTATAAAGTAGCTGATTATGTTATTTATTGTGATTATGTCCTGCAGGGGACGCTATCGCCTTTATTGCTGCTGATGATTCAGTTTTAGAAGTTGCCACAGTTTACAGAGCTTAAGGCAATCCCTTACTCCTGTCCTTATCCACTTTGCAGGTACCAACTGCCCTGCGGCTGTGATCAGGGGAGAAAGCTGTGTCCTTGCAGATCGCGATCCACGTGGTTGCTTTGTATGGAGAGGAGGCAAATACATACCTGCTAATATCCCGAGCCCCACCAGTCCTTTGCACTGAAGATGTTCCGCAGCTCCGACTTCCCTCTGGGACACGCCCCACAAGCGAAGCAAACCCAATGCAGCCAGCCACCCCACCTGCGCAGAGGTTGCGGCAATCAAACACTGCCATCTCCTGCTGCTCCATGCTTATATCCAATGCTCCACCACATGTACAACCTCCTTCTAGGCAGCGGGCAAGTTACAGAGTGACTCCACCCCAAAGCCTTAAATGCCGTTTTCAGGGTACGGACAATGCTGCCCCCATTAAAGCAACGGGGAAGTCCACAACACTCTCGCCAGTCTTCCTCCATTCCCCAGGTTGCCGAGGGATCACTCCCAGTCTGCAGTCAGGGAGATGCCAATGATTAGGAAATCTGATCCTCAATTGCTGCTGCTACGAGTAGGAGCACACATACACACGTCTTCAACGTGCGGTGCCCATCTTGGAATCGAAATTGAAATTTAATTGGGAATTTAAATCAGTCGTGGGCTGTGGGCCCAGACAACCTGACCAATATTATGCTCAAGGAATCACCAGCAATATGGGCTGAGTTAATTTCTGTATTGTTTAAACACATTTGGAGTGTTGGAGAGAACCTTACGTCTGCGAAGACGGCCATAATAATGCCCATATTCAAAAAGGTGGACAGAGAAGATCCAATATATTATTGACCAACTGCACTCTTATATATTTTGTAGAAACATTTGCCACCTTGATTTTACGCCACCTGAATGTGTGGCCGAGTGGAGTCGGAGGGTTAGATCCCTGACAGACAGCTTTCATTAACGGGGGAGGAACCTGCTTGAACCTTTTCCTTCTAAATCTACTAAAGTTGCAGGCGATGAAAAAGAGAACCAAAATCTTTTTGACGTTAATTTATTTAAAAGAAATGTTTCACAGTGCAAACAGGACTAGATTGTGGGGGAAATTAGAAGAGTCGAATTGTCTCAATGATCTACTCCAACCAATAATGCATTTATACTTGTCAACGTCAATCCAGGTCAGACTGAATTGGGAGGGACAACTGTCCCAACAAATGAATACATGTAGCAGAGTAAAACCTGGTTGTCCGTTGGCACCTATATGAATACATTCTTATCTCACTGATTTGGAGGACAGTCAATTGAATGCAAATGCCTTTCCCCCTAAACTTAATGGAATACCCTTAGCTTGTATCCTCTGTGCAGATGACTAGATTTTGGTCGATCAAACACCAATAGGCTTGAAATGGAGATGGAGCTGTCTACAAGAATATATGGTCTGAAATAACTTGAAGATCAATGTAAAAAAAAATACTGCTTTTGAAAGCACCTGCAGATAAGCAAAATAAGGGTTTCAAATGGCATATAGGTTTTGAGTCCTTAGAGATGGGTACATTGATACTTAGGTATTTGGTTGAACCAGAGAATAAATGAGGGCATCTGGGTTTCTGATCTGAGAACCAAGGCAAACAGCATAGTTGCCCAAGGCCAAACTCTGCTGTCCTTGTGGCGGAAATCTATTCTGAAGAACTCAGTAAAGCCCCATGAGATTCTAAATAATGAAACAAATGATGAAGTGGACTGGCCGCTTAATTACTTGGAGAGCTAAATATGTGCTTCGCCACCTTGGATACCTCAATTGATGTTCTGCTGTCCAACACCACACTGGTTAAAAAGAACCTACAGCAGTGGGATTGGATTAATATGGAGGATAAAAGGGAATAATACAAATTGGCGAGCAACTTTGGCAATGAATCTAGATCAATGAACTTGCTCCCGGCATACCTAAAGAAGTTCCCATGTCCTTACTACGGGACTCAATTCATGAGGGTTAGATTCAATTTGTTTCCAACCAGGGAGTTATTGATGGTTTACAAGAAGTTAGATAAAATTACACCCATGTGTACATTCTGTAAGGAGGGTAATGTCATTGAATCATGGCATGTGTGGGCCCAAGATCCAGGTACTTTTACCCCTGTGGGGAAAATGTAAGTTCTCTTTTGTAGGGGGAATGGTGGTCTATGTTTCTACTAGGGGAGAAACCTCCATGAATTTTGAATGGGTTACATTTTGAGAGGTTGCGCTTTCTTTATTGAAATTATGTTGTCAATTTTACTGTGTTGGGCTGTTTGGTTTTGCGCAGAGGATGTAAAAAGGAGAGATGAAAGTAAGGATTCAATGATGTCTTTTGTTTCCCTTGACTGTATTTTAATGGCAACATGATGATGTACAAGTGATTTTAAACTGTTTCTGTATTTTAAAAGGTTTCTAATAAACCTGATAAAATATATATTTTTTAAAACAGACATGCTAGACACATGCTAGACGGAGGGGCAGGGCCTCCTTACCTTGTCATGAAAGGAGAAACCAGTGTGGCACCAAAGTTAAAGCCAGGGGGACAACAAAGAGAGAGGAGTGCCAGAAAACATGGCAGCAACCCATGTGGCCATGTGAAATCATCAGTGAGCCTGGCTCATGACCTTTGAGCATGTCCGAGGCTCTACCTAGTCTCTTAGAGTGGCCATTAGGCATAGACTGTGGCCATGACCACTGGTCCCTGGGTCCAGCGCATGGAATTTGGCCATGCCCAGTGGTCTCCCTTTCCCCTTAAAGTGGGTACTAGATCTGAACTTCAGGCAAGTCGAGTGGTTGCATTGTCCCAAATGAGTGACCACTGACTAAGGCCAGTGCTTGGGGACATGGGCTCCAGCCATGTCCCAAGCCCTGCCTGCCATATCAGAATGGGGAATGACCCCGATCTGTGGTCATGACCAATGTTCACTTTGCCCCCAGAATATTCATTGGCCAAAGACAATGGGTCCAGTGATTGGGGCATGACCTTTGGCTATGCCCAGGCCCGACCAGGTGACCTGAGGTGGCTATTGGGCCTGTCCTGCAGCCAGGAGCAACATACCTTTTGACCCTATTACAAGCCTGCAAACAGCTGACCATGGCCTTTGCCAAGTGTATGGCATTCAGCTGCCACTGTACCCTTACCAAGCTATCTGAAGGGGCTACAGGATTTGGCCTGTGGTCAGGCTTTGTGGGCACATTACACTTATTGTGGGTCTCTGGGTCATTGGCTGTAACTGAAGACTTGGGCATTGACTGTGTTGCCATCATTTGTGTTGGAGCCTTCCAGGCAGCCACTTAAGGGCTCCAGGCCAGCTCCAAGCAGACAGCTTTGAGGAGGCTGCTGCTCATGTGACCATGCACTGCCACTCTGCTCCTCCTGCCACCTCCTGTTTTCATGCCTTGCATGTGGCTACTTAAGGACTTTAGGCCAGCCATAGGCAGACAGCTTTGAGGAGGCTGTTGGTCACTTGACCGTGCACTACCACTCAGTTTCTCCGCCCACCACCTGTCTTTGTGCCTTCCTGGCAGCTACTTAAGGACTCCAGGCCAGCTCCATGCAGACCAATTTTTGGAGGCTGCTGGTCACGTGACCTAAGCACCACCCACCTGCCTTGCCCTGCCCCTTCCTTTCCATTCAACTCTTAGATCAAGGACATCTCTCTCCCCTGGCATCCTAAGTGATGGGCAATTCCTGTTTAGAGCTAAGGGCAGCTTCTGAAAAGGGCAATTCCTGTATTCCTGTTTGGAGTTAAGGGCAGATGAAGTAAAGGTCAATTCCTGTTTGGAGCTAAGGGCAGATAAAAGAAAGGGCAAATCATGTTTGGAGCTAAGGACACATGAAGGAAAGGGCAATTCCCATTAGGACCAGAAGGACCTAAAATAAGAACCTGTACTCCTCTAACATCAAGTAGGCTCCCTCAAATATGTGTTCACTCCTCTCTCCAAACAACATACCCGACCATCACCACTCATTGTCAACCATGCTAATCCCCAGCAACATCGTGGACACCACATTGCAACCATATTGCTTGCATTACCATGGACTACATCAGCATCAGAACCACATCATCCAAAACTACAAGAAAACTGATGCTATTGTGTCCCCCTCAACATCTGACCCCCACCCTCGCTTCTACAGTTCAAGAAGGACCTTAAGACCCTCCCCTTAAAAAATGTCTCCACCCTAACACGAAAGTCCATACACTGTCCACTCCCCACCATACCCAAGACTGGATGATCTGATCCTGCTGTTTCCTCCCTGGTTACTTGTAGATCCATTGCTGGAAATGACCACCCTCTCCTGTTGTTAGATCCCCACTTTATTGTTTCTCTACTCCCTAACCTTGTTCTTCCCCTTATGATTGTAAACCACACCATTGCTTCCCAAAGCTAAGTCCACGATTAATAATATCCTGCTCCCGACCTATCCAAATACCCTAATAATAATAATAATAATAATAATAATAATAATAATAATAATAATAATGTTCCAAATGCCAATAAGTCACCCGAAATGGCTGTAAAGACTGGTGGGGGGGTATCTGTATTTCTGCCCCTTATACAGTTGGGGTAGAGACACAGAGCACCCCAGCCAAGGTTCTCTACATGGTAGAATGGACGAGCAACTAAAGGCTGAGACTCTAGGGAGATGATGAATGCTGGCTCTTATGTACAGTGAATCACCAAGCTCCCACAAAGGAATGTCCACACACTATGTCATGTGCTACCTCAGATGTTTTATTTAAAATAAGGTTCAGATAAATATATACATTACTAAATAACACACTTTGTACTCAGCTAACACTAGCATAATAATGATAAATATATACACATCTATGTGGTACCACAATATACTTTAGATTCGATTCAGAGTGCACCAACTACTGGCATTTATTAAAAATCATAGGAATCATAATGCATTGGATAATGGCATAGACATTACTGTAGAAAGGCAAGTTAGATTAGGAACATTGGCAGAATGCTTTCTTTAAAGTAGATAGGCAATACTGTGTAAGGATCCCCCACCTGGGCAACCGGTAAGGGAAAGAAAGGTTAAGGTGTACTATATCTTGCATATTATAGCCAGATACAAATATGTTCAATACTGCTCTGGTTATTTTTCTACAGGACACACTACCTCAAAGTAACTGGGAAACCACAGGAGAAAAGGATTCAAGACGAATCTGGGACCCCTGGATGATTCCTGAGGATGGAAGATGCTCTTCTTCATCACAGTACCTTCAATGCCTTGGCAGGAGAAGTGGTGAAGTTTCTTTGGTCTTACTGGACAAGAGCCCTTGGAAGAAGGAGTCGCTGGGATGTCGATGTCAAGAAGAAGAAAGGAATTAAGTGGTGTCGGAAAAGCAGCACTTTCGGTCTTCACAATGGTCTCCATTGGCGGGTTGTTCTTTGACTGTAGATGTCACATGTGAGGTGAAACTTGCTGTGGACCTGGAAAAGGTCTTACTAAAAATGACAAGACCCTTTTTGGAGTTGGATGGCTTTCAATGGCGACAGGTGCAGTGGCAGAATTAGGTGTTGGGTTTTGGGATTTTGCAGTTTACTGCCTATTGGTTCTTTGGTTCTGCAGCTGCAACACGGACATCAGGACAGCTTCTGATGACCTGGACACAACCACTGGACTGGACTATGGACTTGCACCAAGTTTGGACACTCAGGACATCTTCTTTGGATTTTGGAGGTGGCAAAGCCACTGTCGGACACTCCACTGGAGGCAATGACCCTGTAACTTCTCCGGCATGGACAAGTGAACAGATGTCATGGCATGGATGCCCCTTGAAGGTTTATTCAATGACTTGGAGCGTTTGCAGCTGCCAGTGTCAAGCAGCACTATACCAGGGTGCCCCCTCTTTGGGCAATACTCAGCAACTTGGCTTTCAGCTTTCACAAACACTCCTGCGGGCCCTGGCTGACATAGATGAATTTATTGGCTTCAAGAGATTCATGCACTCCTCTTCTGGACCCACACAGATCACTTCTCTGGAGGGTAGGCACACAGGACTTGCTTCCAGGACACTTCAGGTAAAGAGCAGCAGTTGCACGATGTTCCCTCGTAGCTTGGGAAGAGTTTGCCTATCCAGGTCTTCTCCGGTTCAGTCCTTGAGTCATCACAGCAGCTTTCAGATTGCTTGAAGATTTGCAGCCACATACTTCTTCCTCCAGCTGGACTCCAGGATGCAAGGTTAAGATGACTTCTGCTTCAGCATCAGGTTTCTTATTACAGCTTCTGACAAGGAGGTGAGTGTGAGGTCCCCTGTTATACTAATTATTCCCAATTCACTCAGGCTGAGCCAGGCCCAGACAGCCACTCACACACAAGTGCAGCCATGCAGGCAGGACCCAATCAGACTCACAGGCATTCAGGCTATTCACCAGAAACCAGTCACCCACAACACATGATGTGGATTGGGGGCTAATCCCTAGCCTTTCAGTGCACCACACTGCATTAATTCCAGCATCAGTCAGGGCTGGCTCAGGCATTGTGGCACACCTCCAGAACTAGACACCCACCCAGACACCCACAACACAGAATGCATATTGACTATTAATTTCATTCAGATAGGCTCCACCCCACAGTTCTACCCACAACAGGCAGTCCCTGTGAAGGCTCCAGTCAGTCTGGCAGGAGACAGCCCCAGAGCCATATATGGTCCTTCCACCCAACAACTTCTCAGAGAAAGAAACGTGGTATTGGCCTTATCAGTACTTTGAGAAACAATGGGGTAAGGCAAAGGAAGGGTACCCCAAAAATTCAATACCCCAGGTAGATTGGGCAATTGCAACATAAGTCACTTAAATCTGTAGGGTCTCTCGTGAGGAGAGTTAATACGGAGAAGCAACAGGAGATACCCTAATGTTCAGTGTGCATACAAAGAAGATAGAAGGATAGAAGGAGGTTCTATCTATCGCTACCTAAGTGCCCTCTAATACTGGAAAGCGCTGGTGTGCCGCTTATCTAAAAGTTAAAAGAATACGGAAAGGAATGTTTATCAATCTCTAGTATGCACCTGACAATGGGTCTCCTGTGAGCAAAATCGAGTCATGCACTTTGCGTAAAACATGCAAAGTGTAGAGTGACTGGCAGTACAAAACAAGCAAGGGTAGCAAAAGTAGCAAAATCACACAATAGATTAGTCTACTCATGGCAAAACAATACATTTAATGACCTGTATTAAGGATGTAGGGGATGTAGATGTTAATAAAAGATAATCGAAATGATCAGTTTAGTAATATATACTTGGACCTACAAGTTGTTCACATATATTGTTACAGTCTTGAAATGGTAGAAGACAAAGGGGCATACACACTCAATGGGGGGTGCCTATGGAGGGTACCCACTAAGTGTGGAAGCGAGAACTAGTGATTCCTTCATGTTCTGGGTCTACCGGTTTCAGTGGTGTTTAAATGGATTTACCCACTTTCTTCAGGACAGTCTTTGCGTCATTCCAGAGGTATCTGGAATGTAGCTGAAGGAATGCAGGATGCTTCAACCCTCCTTGTGAATACTGCTTTGAATCCCGTGAGTAGATAAGTGGCCCTGCAGTATCCGAGTGAGTTAGAGAATTCGTGCAGTAACGGACTTGGAGGATCGATCAGCAATTGGCTTCTAGTGCTGGCCGTTCATTTATAGAAGGCTGGTGAACGGATGACAGGTAATGAGCACCCCATGTGTCTGAGTTGAGAAAAGCCGTTCGAATCTTGACAGTGTGTCGGTTCCCGGCAGAGGTCCGGAGTGTTATGAAAACCGCTTCCAAAGGAAACAAAGAGACCACCAGTGTACATCTTGCCTTTGTGTAGAAATCCGTTGCTTCCTATGGTAGGACATGGGTATCGAAAAAATGGAAGATACCTAGAGGCACTGTCACATCAGCATTTAGCTGCCACTAGCCCATACCCTGTTTGGTGGGCAACACGCATGTGCCCAAAACATACAGTAGGGGTACAGGGTTGTACCCCCTACCCATGGGCCACCCATGGGTACTGTTCACCAAGCACAAAATGGAGAGCTGCACTGCCAGGGGTACAGACTGGACGCCTGTGCAGAAAATTAGCCTAGCACACAGTTTAATGAGGTACAGGACAAGGATAAGGAGGCCCTCTCTCTCCCATGCATTTCCAGCATCACAGTGGCCACTTGGCCTGTCCAGATGCAGGGTCCAGTAGCCATTTTGCCTCAACTGCAGGTCTGTTGGGCATGTTCCAGGCCACAACTAGCTTTATAACGTGTCCATTTGGCCTGCAACCAGATCCTGTGACAAATGTGCCCCTATTGCTGGTGTGGCAGCTTTGAATATGGTCTGCAGCCAGGCCCAGTGACCACTGTGTCCCCATTGCTGGTCCATCAGCCACTGTATATGGCCCAGGTTGGTCTGTGGCTACTACTGGCCCACGGACATCATCCAGGTACCTAACCAGGTCCGTTGGTGTCAGAATGTTCTGGATACATTTGAGACACAGCCTTTGCCCATGGACAAACCCATGCACTAATGGGTCATATTGCAAAACACTTTTACAGGACCACACTCTCACAAATCAGGTTTGCAGCTCTGATACAAAAAATCCTTTTTTAATTTTTTATTTTTGTATTTGTTTTAGTTGAATAGTACAACTTTTCAAATATCAGCATTATTAATAACTTTGTAACATATTACAATTTTGAAATTAAAACATATCATTGACAATAATGAAAACATAACATTTCTCTGTTGAATGAATTTTTGGTAAAAAAAGAAAAAGAGAATATTATGGATATTCCTTTGCCAATCTGAAGGCATGGTGCACATCTCTGTGACCTTACCGACATCGTTTTGGGATGGCGGTGGCAAGGTGGCCCTTTTTTAAAAAGACAGTGGATATTAACTCTCAAAAATTACTCCGAACCTGGCCACCAAACATATTGGCTCTATCTCATGGAGTCAAACATGTTGATTCTTGCAAAATGTGGGTAACTGTGTGTGGGTTCTCCTGAAGACTGTCCAGGTCCGAAAGTAACGAATGAGATAGCCAAATATATACAGCTATATAGCTATTCTATTTCTGCCTACTTTTGGGCATATTTAAAAGAAATCACAGAAATGATTTGGGTAAAACCACAAAAGCAGCACACATCAAAGCAAACACAAGGTCCCCAAAAAGATGCAATGTGAATCTGTCCATTAGTTTTACATGTGGGCAATGGTCACCTTGCCCAAGCATGGATTTAGGCCATGCCCAATGCCCCGCTAAAGCACTTGAAGTGGTAAGTGTCACTGACTTGTGCCCTGTCCAATAACTATTCTGCCTGCAGTGCAGGTCCATTTGCCACTGGACATTGTCATGGCGGGACTGTGGGCTACTATTAGCCCTCAAACCAAGTTTGCAGGTCCAAGCAGTGTCTGAGCTGGCTTTGGGCTGCATTTGAACCTCAACCTTGTTCCCTGCATAGGCCCATGAGCCAGCAGGCAATCCCATGGACCAACTGTACAGGACCACACATGTTTGCAGTTCCTGGGAATGAAACACCCGTTTGTGCCAATTAAGGGAAGATTGAACACCTATGGGCTGCTCCTGACCATGCACGTGGCTTCAATATGCCCCTTTTGAAATATTTGTCAACACAGGGTGCACAGTACCGCGCAAAAATACAGTAAGTGACAATAGTCACCCATTCAAAAATGTTGCCCCATGCCACCACCCAGATTGAATCTTTTACAAAGTGTATATACAGTAGCCCCTTTCTGGGTTCTGAAACCTAGGCTCTGCTCCTCAATAAAAGTCCATGGGTCCTGAACCCATAGTAGACATCCAGGAAGCCAAATGGGCATACGTGTGTGCATGCACTGTACTGGGAGAACCTGGATACAGCTAAAAATTGCTGGTTTCTTTTTGGTCATTTTTAAAAGAAACTTCAAGACGAATTTTCACCAAATCCCAAAAGGAGAGTGGGTCAGCGCACGCATGAGTTCTAATATTTTCCGGCGCCCGGGAATGGACAATTACCCGGTCCGCCGTGGCTGTAATGCCCCAGTAATTGCCTATTCCCAGGCGGCAGAAAATAAATGACTCTGGTGGCAGACGTGCCAGTTTTACCGGCATGGCTACCGCCGTAGTCATAATGAGGCCCACTGTCATAGACTTTGAGGGAACAGAAAGAAATCATGGTGTCTTTTCTTTTTTGCTTGGTATCTCAACATCTGTGATAATAGTTTTTGGCTAGCACAGGACATTTTTGGAACGACATAAAGGAGGGTACCATACACTAAACCGTGATTGATGAAAATAGATGATGCACTTTACTATGTTATGTTTTTTGTGATATATGTTTTTAGATAAAAATACCCTCCACACAGGAGGTGTCTATCTAATGAATTAAAAAGTGAAAGTATTGTATATAAAAAAAAAACAACAGGGGTCTGGGATCATTCAAATTGTGTGAACATCATTGTCAGCATATTACGCTAATATCGGTCTAGGGTTGTAAGAAACAGGAGAAGGGGGTAGTCTGTGGTTATTGTGTATAATATTGACTGCTGCCCTGTTACATCACAGACCCCCCAATAACAAAACAATATAGGGTTTGAACTATTGTTTACACGTCTGAAGGATCTTACATAGTAACTTATTTGATAATATAATTTACAATGAGAACAGTTAATGTGAAAGCATTTAGGCTGTTCCCCAAGGATATATGAATCAGCAAATTTTTTCTTTGACTTTACAGAAGTAATCTTTGTGTTTTCTTGGATTCCTCTCCTTCCTTTTCCTCCCATATCTCATTTACTGAAGACAACTCTTGTTTTTTACACTTCAATCTTTGCCGGGCTCATTCTTGTCTCTCTTTTCAGCATTTTAACTTCTTATTTCTCTCTTAATTTATTCTAGGACTTTCTATTGTAAACCCCTCTTAATTGGCATTACTGCTTCACTCCTTACCCCTCTTTGATCACTGTACAATTCTGCTATTTGTCTTCTTTTCTGTCTTCATCCACAAACGTCTATGTCTCCCTCTCTGCTATCTGCTTTTACCTTACCCTTTAAATCTTAGTTTCTGTATATCAAGGGTCATTATAACTTTGATGGTGCAGTATTAACATGCCAGTAATTTCATTTACTGGCATGTTACACAGCACCAGAAAAGTACAAGATTGCCTGTGGGGCACCTGAGTAACCTCCAGCTAAGAGCTGGAAGTAAGTCAAATGCCTTACACGCTAAAATAGCTGTTATTACTGGCACAGGTACTATGGGTGCCAGTAATGCCCGCAAATCTCCCCATGAACTATTATGGGACTCCATGGAAGGGGGATTTACCGCCCATACCATCACATGTAATCCGGTGGTAATTCCACCAGGCCAAGTGATGGTAACAGTCATTTAATTTGCTGGTATCCTGGTGGTATTACCGCCATGATACCGGCAAACACTTAGTGAGTCCCAAATGTCTTCATGGGCTTGTTCCTTTGTATCTTTCCTCTGTAGTCTCGTACTCTTCTGAACAGCCCCTTCTTTCTTAATCTACATTTCGTATTGTTGTTCCTAAGCCTCCCTGTGCTGCCGGTCCCTTCCGCTCCTTTTCTTTACATGCTTCTTTTCACTGGAATTCACTACCTCATGCTATCAGTTCTTCTTCTACCCATCACATGTTCTGTACTTGCCTAACGGCCCATTTCCTGTCTCTTCTCTCTGATTCTTAATATTGAGCCATTTTTGTATTCCCATTGTTGCACTTTTTTGTTATACTGCTGATCTCTTATGTTAAGTGCTTCGGTGAAAGTGCTTCATAAATACCAATAAATACATTGTAAGGAAGGAGGAGGTCAGTTTGCCCCCCGTACATTCCACACGACAGGGACCACCTGCTCTTGTAATAGTGGGTGGATGCCTTCCTTGCCCTTCCCTGGTCTCAGTGGATGAGTCCCTGGCACCTACAGAAGTGGGGCTACTGCAAGATACATTTGGACCCCATTTTTGTGTACCCCAGAATCCATCTTTGGACGAGGCCACATTCTGGTGTCTGAGAAGCCTTCTCTACCCTCTGCAGCACCACGCACAGTGAACACTGACAGCCCCCACCTTTTCCTCCCGCGCATGTGCCACCCAAGCCCATTTCTCATGTATGCTCTGGCGCAAATTGTTGCAAGCAAACAGTGTATTCTTTTCATCCTTCCACTGAGATCACTGCCCTGCGTGTGACCGGGCCCAATCATGACTTGTGGCCCATCCGTCTCAACAAACCTGCTCCTTCACCTCTCACCACCACTGTTGGAAAGTTACAGACTGTTCAACCCTGTGCCAGTCCAGTCTTCTTTTGATGTAACAGAAGTGTGACCCTTCCTTGCTGACCACCCTAGAGTACCCCCAATATAACTAATCTCATGTTGTCATATATTCTGCCTTAAACCAACACATATCAATCTATCCCCTCCCGCTCTGAAGTGCCAGAACAGACAACTGTTAAATCTCACCCCCCAGTAAGCCACCTGGAGGGTAAGACTCCCACACCCTTCACCTCCCCAACGATCTAAGGTGGGATAATGTAAATAAGTGTGTACAATTTATAGGCCTCTCTTAAATACCAAAGATATAGTTTATGGGTTATTATTTACTGAATGTCCTCTGATAGCATGTAGATTAGTGAGACAGCACCAGCCGCCTCTCCCAGACCCGAACTGACCTTCACCTCACACGGACCAGCCCAGCTCACCCACGTGATGCCGATCAGCCCACCAAGCTGCCAGCCATTCTCGTGGAGCCTACCACTATAGTGCCATACTCTGACCCATTTCCTCACCAATCTAAATGTAACTTGTAGACTGTATGGAAAACATCTTCTATGATGCTGTAACCCTTTAAAATGTGTTGTATCTGTATTGTTTGCCAGAACACTCTCAAGGCAGCAGAGTTCTTTGGATGCTGAATTTTACATAAAACCTTTGTTGTGTCTTACAACCAATTTCCTGGTCTCATTCCCTACTGGGATGTGTCCTTTATTCTGAGTTTCTAATTGTATTGTGGGGAGTGACCACCTTCAACATATACCAAAATATCATATGTCTAGATCCAGCTACAAATGCCAGAGCCAGCTTTATATCATCAAGTTCAGTCTCACATGACCATGAAAATGCCCACATGCCTTCGTTTAGCCATATGTGACAGGAACAGCTGAAAAGATATGGATGCCCATGGTATAGTCAGGACCTTAAGGCCAGGTGCAGCCACAAGTGTCAGAAACAGCTTTATGTGCTATTCCCAGGGTCTAGCTCACATGACCATAAACATGTCCATATGCCTATGTTCCACCATCGATGTCAAAAATGTTATATGCCTAGATTCAGGTTCACAAACAAGACAATACATAGCACAGACCAGCAGGGGGTTTATTTGGGGTCCACTAGCCATGGCTTACAGCCGTGGCCAATGTACATGTTGCACCAATAGGTTTGTTCGAGCCCACTAGCCATGGCCTTTGGGCATGGCCACTGTAAATGTTGCACCAATAGCTTTCTTTGGGGCCCCACTAGCCATGGTCTTCAGCACAGAGACCCATTACCCCCTGCCTAGGAGGTGTGATCACTGCAGATGTAAAATACCTTTCATGTCGCTCTCTACCCATTCCCGCTGCATTCCACTGGTATTCCCCTGATAACGCTTGAAAGTTCACAACTCTTTCCTGTCCTCACAAGCCTCACAAAGTGTCCCCACCTCTTTCCATGGTACCCCATCCCTCAATTGCTTTTTTGCTCCCTGGCCCTCTGCCTGTCATTTCCTACTATCACTGTTTGGTTTGTGCGATGCATTATCTTCTCTGAGGTGGACTTGACTGAAATGCGAGTGCTCAATTTCAGGGGTTTGTTGCATTAAATTTGATCATCTTAACTCTCTTTTTGAATGTTTTTTTACTTAATTTCAAGGGTTTTGCTATACCTGCATTTCCTCGGGACCCACTAGCCATGGCCTTCTGCTGTGGCCTCTGTACATGTTGTACCAATAATTTTCTTTTGGGCTCACTATCCATGGCCTTCACCCATGGTCAGTGGCCATGGCCCAACATGCTGAATAGTTTCTTGAGGCCTCATTAGCTATGGCATTTGGCAATGGTCTCTGTTGCACAAATATCTTTCTTTTCGGCCCACTAGCCATGGCACTGGACATGTCACACCATTAATTTGTTACCAAATACAGATTGCCCCTGACCAGTAGATGTAGGCACTGCCAATGCAAGATCTTTTTTTTCCTGTGGTAGAGTGGCCGTTTGTCGATTCCTACGATAATGGGAAAAATTGTTGAGAATTAAAAAGTCTTCCACATACCCACAGACACTCAACATCTGCCGCCCTTCTTCTTTCCAGGTCCCCTCACTCCACCAAATTGCTTTTTCCATGCATAACCTTCTCTAATTACCCCCTATTACTCATCGCTTTGTGTGACACACATTTCTTTCTGAGAAGGTCTTGCAGCATTGCTGCCGTAATCTCGTGAGATTTACGCTGTATTACCCTGATGAACTGAACATATTCTACCAGTAACTGTGCCCAATCCACCCCAAAATCCCCAACTTCACATGGTGTCTTCTTTCCCACCACCGACCTCTAGCCTGATGTGATTGCTATTGCTATTGATATTGGTATTTCTATAGGCCATCTAAGTGCTGTCTTCAAAACAATCAGTGTTCCACTAGGAGTGACTGCATAAAAAGAAGAGTGTTGAGTCTCTTTCTGATGTCGAGAATGTTGTTAGACTCTGTAAGGTCGTGGTGGAGTTAATTCCAAAGTTAGAAATTGGGACTTTTCGTTTCTGAAAAGACTCCAAGCTGTTCTGCTGCAAAACACCAAGGCTGATATATGTAAATGTTTTAGGGAACAGGGGACACACACATGTCTCTGTCGACTATTTTAAATACTGGATAGATTTACCCCAAACCAGCCAAGGATGTTAAATCAAAGCTTTTTGCCCAAATTGTTCCTTATTTGGTCCAGGTCTGACCAGCAATTCATGTGCTATGGCTCTTCCAAAACTGCAATTGCAAAACATTAATGGAAGTTTTCCTAATAACTTTTTAATTTTGTAACAAATTGTACCCAAAATGACCAGTATGAGGCAGGGGACCCTTGCATACTTTTAATATAGGAAATGTCATCCAAACCCATCCAGCAAGTCAAAAGTTATTAGCCACTGATCCTCTCTGCTGCAAAGCACCAAGACTGATATACAGGTTTTAAGGAGCAGGCGGCACCCTGTTCTCTGTCAAATATTTTTCAAACTACTGGATGTATTTACCCCAAACCAGTCAAGGGAATTAAGTCAACGCTTTGTGCCCAAATTCTTTATTATTTGGTCCAAATCTGGCAAGCAGTTTTTGCATAATGGCGGTTAACAAACAGCACTTTCTATCAATTGGCAAATGAATTGGCTGACACTGTGGTGTTTTTTTATGTTTTATTTTCTAACATCATTTCCCCAACATTTGCAGTTTGGGGAAGGCCATTGACAAACTCTTTGGATAAAAATGTCATCCAAATGCACCCAGCCAGTTAAAAGTTATTAGCAATAGAATTTTGGGGAAAAATGACTGCCTTTAGATTTCTAAAAAGCCTCTCATCTTCGCTGCTGCAAAGCACCATGGGAGATATAGCTATCTTTTGGGAGCAGGGGGCACCCCCTTCCCCATCAAATATTTCTAAAACTCGTGGATGGATTTACCCCAAACTTGTCTGGAAATCCATTCAACGCTTTATTCTCAAATTGTTTCTCATTTGGTCCAATTCAATCCTACAGTTTTTATGCTTCGGCTTGACAAAATGTGAATTTTTTCTCTATGGAAAAATGAATGGGAGTAGGCCAAAAACAGCATTTTTCTTGCTTTCTTAATACTGCTTTAATTTCTTAACAAATCTTACCCACGATATCCAGTCTGGGGGCGCCATGACAAACTTTGTGTTTTGAACATATCACTCAAATCTGTCCTGCCAGTCAATGTTATTAGCAATAGAATTTAACAATCTCATATGGATCAAGTCACAATCCTTAACTATATTGATTGAAACATCTTGAGTTAAGGGACAGTTAAAGTGATCATATTTAATGTAACAAAACCTTGAAATCCAGCTGATGTGGGAAGTGATGATCAGCTTAACTCAGTGTCCCCCTGTTGATGACCACTAAGAACTAATAATGTGTTATTTATATAGCGCTTGCATCTAAGCGCTTTACCTAAAACACATATACATACAACATCACCCAACTGGAGTTGGCACTCATTAATCAACCTCGGTAGGATGAAAGGCTGAGTTGGCTTTGCCAGGATCCAAACCTGTGATATGCAGATCACATACAGTTTGCAGCAGTGAGCGCTCAACACACTGAGCAATCTTTCTGGCCTCTAAATTTGTTTGTCACTGCCAATTCCATCCATTATGTATGTGTTCATGGGCTTTGCACCAGGGGGTACACTGAGTTAAGATGATTATCACTTCTCACAACCGCTAAATTTCAAGCATTAAATATGATCACCTTAAATGTCCCTTGTCTAAAGTGCTTTTAATGAATTTCAAGGGTTTTGTTATACCATAGTTTATTCAAGGGCCACTAGCCATGGCCCTTGGACATGGCCACTGTGCATGTGCCACCTAAAGGTTTATTTGGGACCCACTAGCCATGGCCTTTGGCCGTCCCCACTGAACATGTTAATAGACCAGGTTTCTTTCAAGCCCACTCATCAAGGCCTTTGGCCGTGGCCACTGCACATGTTGCACCAATAGGTTTCTTTGGGGTCCACTGACCAGGGCTACTGACACAAAGACCCGATCCCCCCTGCCTAGTAGATGTGATAACAAAAGATGTGCCCCATGTATTTTTCCCCATTTTCTATTCCCTGATAATTACATCGATAATCTTGTGGTAATTTTGCGCTAATTACTGCGATAATGCTAGAAAATTAAAAAGTTCTCACAGGAACTCCCAATGTGCCTTTTTCCTTTTCCCTAGGTTCTTACATCCACTTCCGGTTGATTTTTAATTCCATAGCCCCCTCTCATTACTCCATTTCTCTCTTTGTTTCGTGTGATGCGTTTTCATTTCGCAGCGCGTCTTGCATTATCGACGCAGTAATCTTGCGAGTTTCCCCCATATTCTCCTGTTAATTTGAAAATATCTGAACTGTAACTGGCTCCCCAGAACACATCCAGCTACCCAATTCAACTGATGCTCTCTTTCCCTCTCCCCACTTCTAGCTCCACCTGTAGCTTGATACGATTTTAACCTTTTTAGTCCTTCAAAAAGCTCTTTTTGCACTTTTTATTTTTGCATTCCCCCGATGTTACTGCAGTTATCGCTCACATCGACCAAAAAAAAGGCATGTTTTCATTTCTGAAAAGCCTCTCTGCTGCAAAGCACCATGGGAGTTATAACTATATTTTTGGGAGAAAGGGCTACCCCTATCCCCATCAAATATTTTTAAAATTACAGAACGGAAAACCCCCAAACATGTCAATGCTTCTTCGTACCCAAGTATTTTCTTATTTGGTCCAATTCTCTTGGGTGTTTTTTGATCTTCTGCATGATAAAATTTGGATTTTTGCTCCAAGGGGAAAATGAAGGGTAGTTGCTAAAAAACTGTGTTTTTTTTTTGCTTTCTTAATGACATTTTAATTTTTTTATGAACCTTTCCCATAATTTCTAGTCTTGGCAGTTGGAGGGGGAGGGTGACACTTTTTGTTTGGAAAATATCAGCCAAATCCGTCATGCAAGTGAAAGGTATTAACAATAGAATCTCTGGATTTCCTATGGCTCATGTTACTCACCTGACTTATAGTGCACTGAGCGTCGCACTATAATATATGTAAAAATCTCCCACACTACAAGATACATATAGTTCTATAGCGATCCCCAATTACACACAAGCTCAGGACACTATCAATGCAACTTCACCACCAGACGAACAAAGGAAACTCAGATTTGCAACTGCAGAAATTATTATTGCATCACAGTGAAAACACTAATTTGTTGCCACATTTCAACAGTTTGAGCCTTTTGCTCCTAACCTCACACATGTCACATGCCCCCATGATTCCATGGATAATTAACATCCTCGTTGCATGGAAGCAAGAAAATTAAAACAGCCTAGCACCTCCAATCTGGCTACCTCCCACTCTAACTCCCTGTCTCATCTGCTTCTCTGACTGCTTCACTCTAGAACACTGCCCTAACTCCCAGAGCAATAGTATCTTTCTGCCTTCTCAAATAGTTTGACATAGGGTCTAAGTGACACAATAGCATACGTGATTTGTCAGGCTCTTCCCTACTTAATTTAGGATCTGACATTTCTGAACCAGACAGATTCCACATGACAGTGTGGTATACATGCTCTCTTCCGCTTCACAACATGGTGGCCCATGAACTCCCTGTGGTATTATCCTGATTCTGTATGTGCATGAGCAGTTTGTTCTACACTTTTAGTATAACAAGAGGTAGTTAGCAAGTTTTGCAACAGTTAGACCAAAGAATTCAATTGGTCTATTTTAAATCAAAGAACAAAATATTAATTCATTCGAAAACCAGTTCATTGACATAAAAGACAATTCAGTTTGTCAAAATAGTGGTAAAAGCATTCTAAAACACAATCCTAATGATGACAATATGTCCTCTTGAGTGAAGACTAGTGTTGAGTTAATAAACACAGCAGATTATAAACAACATTCAGCACATTTGCTAATTTCCTGTTGTCGTACTCTAGGAAGGAGTCTATTTTTCTAATTCTAGTTAGTCAATACACTAGAGCTTTGGACTCAACATGTTTCCGTTCTCTTTTCTTGGTATCGGAACATTTGTCAGGAGGATGGTCACATTAGTTGTGACAGCAATAAAACATACATATCGCCAAAATTACACATTTGACAGATGGCGAAAGTTTGATGGTTTTCATTGTATGGTGTAACTGTTGGAAAACATACAAGAAAAGAAGAAAAAAAGAAAGAAAAAGAAAAGCTTTAGATGCTAAATTCCTTTTATATATTATTATTGTTATAATAGTGCTCATGCAGGCTATTAAATTACCTGTTTGAGCGTAAGGTTAGTCTTTGGTGGATGCTGTCCCCTTATGTGTTAGGACTATTCAGCAGGGGTCACTTGCAGCCATGTTTGCTGTTGTATCGACCTAGGGAGGAATGTCAAAAAGACTGGTCTTTACTTTACTCGAACCTGTTCTTTCATGCTCACGTGCATCCTTAAATTAATCGCATATGGTCATAGGTCTGTTATAAGTATCACATACCTTGTAATTATGCGGTCTGTGAATTCCCATGGGGTGTTTATAGGGGTCAATTGCTTCTCAGTGTACTAAATTCAGAGTCTGTAGGGATCAGGATCTCTAAAGGAGTCACAATAGACTAGAATAGTTTGTTCTACACATCACGCAAATACCTCATCTACTCTGAATGCCATTCTGTGCTCTACTATGGGAACTGTGGAGCCTTTGTTTGAACATCTCGTGGCGTATCTGCTCTCTGGACATGTACTTCCTTCAAGTTAATAATAAGAGGCTGGCTCATTCTTTGCAAAGTCCCTTTCACAAATATTTCCTGAAATCAGGCTCACTTTGAATTTGCAGTTCCTCTTACTGGCTTTCATGAAAGAGATCCCTCCCTGACATCCACTGAAAACATTATATGCTAGGTGTGTTGGTGACGTTGATGGTGTGTATGTGGAATGGGTGGTATGGCGACTGAGGTAACACTGTGCCGACTGAGGGTATCAAATATATATCACATAAAGACGTAGGATCATATAGCTGGAAGATTCCTCTGGGCACCAGAGTTCGCCGTACAACCCATGTTGTCTCCCAGAGGGGACTATGTCCAGTTATGTATTAGTAAATGTGAGGAGTAAGCCTGTGAAAACATAGTCATCCATAATCTGAAATATCAAAATATTGGTCGTTTGTCGTAAATCAAGCTTTCCTGAATATTTTCAGTGGTGCTGGCAGATGATGTTCGGTGGAGTGGGCTAAAATAGTATGAATGGAGCATGGACCAAGATCAGCCCTTATTAGACATAGGCAGATGCAGGAGATTGCAGGAGCTGTTGAGTAGCAGCTGAGGAAGAGGCAAATGATTCATAGGATTAAGTTGAGGGAGAGATAGAACATTTGGGGGGCAAGTAAGACATTGAAATAGCACAGGCCCGGTCTTTTCATAACTACTAAACCTCAGTGACCACTTTGATTGACATAAACTCATTGTCAGTTTAATATTTTTACATATAGTTTTCCAAACTGGCCCCAATCCAGTATGAACCCAGGGAAGCACTGTTAAATAAATGTACACACTGGCTCCAAACTGTGAGGGGATGTACATTGCATCGCAGGAACAAATTGTTAATTGCACTAGGATTCTGCAGCCGGGGGGAATTTCCCTTGATTCTGTCAGAATTGACTTTGGGGACCCTGGCATCACCAATGCGATATTGAGATTCAGCAGGATGTGTTACCCCCTTTGCAAATTGTACAATTGAACTCAGTGCCAACCCTCTGGAAAACATATCACGGCGCCCGTGCTCTTGGGATCAAATGCTGTCCCATTGGAAAGAGGACTGAGGACTCAGGGGTGCTCTCTCACGCACAGATATGGAAGGCCAATGGTGCACTAGGACTTACGCTGAGAAGTCCTTGGAATGAACCTAGCCCGCTCCAGTTAAATCTGGGCCCCAGGGCCATTCTATTCTATACAACTGAAATGTATTTTTGAATGTAAGAAATGTGTCTTTGGCCCTCATTACGACCCTGGCGGAAAGTGACTGACCGGACCGCCACAGCGTAAATAGCGTTTCCGCCATTGCAAGAAGGAGCAAAGTGCGGCCCATTCCGACCCATCGGGCACGAGCACCATGGCATGGCGGAAGTGCAAAGTCCGCGATGGCGGAAATGAACCCAAAACGGCCCACACCGCCGCCGTACGGCGCCCTAGGTGCAATACCGCCACCCATCACAGCGGACACCGCAGTGTGCGCCTACCGTAAAGTACGGTGACCGGAAATATACGGAAACAGAAGTTAAAACACGGGCCCGGAACGGGAAACAACCCGCCGTACACCTAAAAAACCACTAAAACCACACAACCACTAAAATCACTACCCTGAGACACAACCCAACCCGTCATCCACCCTAGCGAAACCAAGAAAAATGGGAAAAGTAGCTAAGAAAGCGTGCGACCGCAAGCGGCAGGTCCACTTCTCCCGTGAGGAACTCACCGTGCTAACAGAGACCCTCCAGGAGAATGCTGCCGTCGTCTTCTCCACGCAAATGACCAGGACGGCACTCGCAAACAAGAAGGCCATATGGGCTCTGGTGGCACAGCGGGTAAGTGCGATGGGGACCGCACCCCGCACCCCACAGCAATGCCGTAAGCGATGGGACGACCTGCGGATACGCGTCCGCAGCATACTCTCTGCCAACCGCAACATTGCCACAGCCACCGGGGGAGGGTCGGAATCACCCATCAAGCTGACCCCCTGGGAAGAAATCTGTGCCTCCACCATCGGAATGGAGAGCATAGAGGGAGTCGGAGGGATGGAGAAAGGAGTGCAGACATCCGAAGAATCAGGTAGGTGGGCCTAATGAAACAATGCCAAAACCACAAAGTCCATCCATGTGAAGCACCATGTGTCCCCATAGTGCAACAGAAACACATGTCCAGGAGAACGTCCACACACATCGTCCTGATAGCGCACGTTAAAACCCACAATAAATACATAAATAATTAAAAACCCCTAAAACACGCACTACACGTGCAGCAGGCACACCCTAACTGCAGGCTGCCAAACAACTGCACCCTCACTCCACACACAAATGGAAGCACCTCCAAGGCCCCGACCCAAATCACCCTCAGATACCACCCCAATGCATGTGATACAATGCCATTCCAATTCCCACAGACCCACCAATAACCCTCGCCCTCCTTTACTCCACCACAGGGTCCGATCCAAACGACGAGCTGCAGGACACCCCTACCAGCACACCTGCAAAGAGGGCCAAGACCAACGGCCAAAGACCCTCCACCTCAGCTGCACGCATCAAGACACGGCAGCAGCACAAATCAGGTGGCAGCACAGAGGAGGGAACATCAACAGGCACCCCAGCAGCCAGCATGCCCACAACACCACCACCACAGGTCCCCCCAACGGATGCCACAGAAGGCACTGCCTCCGGTGGCAGGAGCACCATAGGTGACACCCCATTGATGGCAGCATGCTCCGACACAGAAGACGGGGATGTCGAAGTCAGATCCATCCATGACCTGTCCCAATCCCCCTGTCTGTCCCATCCCGTACTACATGAGGATACCACGCAGGGGCACCCACAAGACGACGACTGGCCATCCCCCACAAGCCCTGTGGCAGGGCAACATGAGGACAACAGCCCCTCTGTGACACCCCCGCAAATGGCCATGGCCCAGCAGAGGCAACAGTCCCTCGACCAGTTAATAGTGCAACAGCAGCAACTGGCCACGCTCCTCAAGGACCATGCCGATGAATGTGGGGGCACTAAGGCAGACATAGAAACATCAACTGAGACACTTAGGGCAGAAATGGAGAGAGGTACAGAGACACTAAGGGCACAAATGGAGAGTAGCACCGAGAGCCTGAGAGTCCAAATGGAGAGAAGCACCGAGAGCCTGAGGGGGGAACTGCATGCGACGTCCAAAGACGTATGTGGTGAACTTGCCGCAGTGCGCCGTGTGCTCACTGAGCTCTCGCAAACCCTTAGGGACATGCATGGACGTGAGCAGGCAGAGACATCATCCGTTGCAAGTTCCGTCCAGGGCAGCCCCCAACGTAGATCTGGGAGGAACCTGCGCTCCACAGGCAGGGGTGCCCCTGATACCCGCAGAGGGGGCTTGCAATAGCGACTGCCCACTGACGATGAGCATCTTTGGACACTGGTGTTGGGGGGGGAGGTGGGAGGGTGGAGGGGGTGTGTTGGGCTCACTTGGGTGGCGGGTCGATAGGGTGTACAACATGATATCACATATGCCATAAAAAGTGCACGATCAACCAATGAGATGTGTGGACATTGATCTTTGTGTACTAGGCCATCATAGGCGTACAGTCCATATTGTGCATGTCCCAGACACACACAGTGCCACGAGTCCCGTGTCCATGTATCAGCCACCAGGCGTGAGTGCTAGAAGCATACATCAATGAGATGCTGACGAATGTCACGGGCCTCCGGTGCCTCGCAGACTCCTTGAGGTGCTGCCACATCCCCACCCTCATCATGACCATCATCAGGTGCTTGCAGCTCTGCGTCAGGGGGCATGGGCACATTTCTACGTACGCACATGTTGTGGAGCATGACACATGCCATCACCATCTTTGCAACCTTCTCATGGCGGTACAGGAGTGCCCCGCCAGACCTGCTGAGGCAGCGGAAACGACCCTTCAGTAGGCCGAATGCCTGTTCAATGACTACACGGGTACGTGAGTGGGCATGGTTGTAGTCCTCCTCATGCTGGTCCCGTGGGTTCCGGACTGGTGTGAGGAGCCATCTCTTCAGTGGATATCCAGCATCACCTGTATGTGGACGAGAAACGTATGATGTGGAATGCCATTGCTACGTACGCACACCCCCCCCCCTTCCTGCCAGGTCATTGCCGAATCACATACCCCACATTATCATGCATGAAATGAGACTCACCGAGTAGCCAGGATCTGTTCCCTGCGTGTCGCTCCATGTAGCGTGGTATTGTAGAGTTCCTCAAGACCATAGAATCATGGGTTGATCCAGGGAATCGGGCACAACAATGTGTAATGATCCTGTTGGAGTCACACACCATTTGTACATTCAGAGAATGAAATTGTTTTCGGTTGCGGTACTGGGCCTCCATGGCATGTGGGACGACCAATTCCACATGGGTGCAGTCGATGGCACCAATGCAACCCGGTATGCCGGCAAGTGCATGGAATCCCACTTTTGTGTTGGTAATTTCCAGCTCCGAGCGTGGTAGGGAGATGTAGTCGTCTGCGTGCTGCAGGAGGGCATCGAGCACTTGCAATAGTGTCCGTGAGAACAGTGGCTGAGAAATGCCATGCAACTGTCCGACTGTGTGCTGGTAGGTGCCTGTGGCCAGGAAGTGGAGTACAGACACCACCTTCAGTAGGGGTGGGATGGCGGTTGGGCTATCTATCATGCTGACAAGGTCAGCCTGTGTCATGTCCACAATGGCGGTTATGGTGTCCCGGTCCAGACGGTAGAGGGTGTGGATCTGCTCATCAGTGAGGTTGAACGGATGTGCTCGGAGGCGTGGGATTGCGGGCTGCCTGCGTGGTGGTAGTGGCTGTGCTGGCGGCCCTTGCTGGCCCTGCCTTGGCCTCCTCCTCCTCCTGCGTCTCCTCCGTGCGGCCGGTTGTAGTTGGTGTTCGTCTTCTTCTTGGAGTTGGAGTACTTGCAGTGCTATCAGGTCCCCCAGGGCCAACATCGCGAGTCCTGCCGGTAGCATTTCGGTGTGGTTGTGGGAGGAGACTGGCTGTGCAATTTATGTGTTTCCAGGCTGAATGGCCTCCACCTGTGGTGATTCATTCCACCTGTGCAAACTGCTCTCCCCTTTGGCCGAGCACGTCCCGCGCACAACGCTGCAATTCGTGGAATGGCATCTTGCTATTGCAATCTTGTATTTGTACCCGATGGCCGTGTAACATTGGTTGATATGTTCATTCTGCTGTGGTCCCATTGTTTCACATACTATCTGTGCAGTCGCGAACAGAGTTGTGAAGGGTCAGTGGAACGTAGTACTCGAGTAACGGTGGGCCCTCATTCATCACTGTACCGAGTTGCAACGACGGGCGGGGCGTCCCATTCGTGGGTGAAGGCAGTTGCCATTTTGACACACAGCCGCACTCGATGGATTAATTAGTGTTTTCAAACGGCCACAGATGCCTCTTCGACGTGATGTTGCAAATGAGGAATTCGAAGGGCGGCGCTTTCGGTTTTCAGCTAGCGGCGAGGAGATGCCCACAGGTCTGACTGCAAATATAACGTTCTATTGTTCAATGTCCTTGCGACAGGGGCCATGGCGAGAATGCTATGATTGATATGAATAGTATGGGATGCGCAATTGCGTAGTGGACGATAAGGCAGGACGTTCCCAAATACATGTTACTTCACTAGACTGGAATTACGGGCTGGGGCACTGTGGATTTTGCAGGCTGCATAACGCACAGACTCAATGGATATTTCTAATGTTATGTGAGTAAATATTCAGGCGTTTTCATTACGGGATGAGGGAATGATGAATGGATGCATGGGCAGGTGATTTGATACAGAGTTTGCCATGTACAGGGGTTCTTGGGATCTGTCCGCCCCCCCTGCGCTATGTGATGCAGGGCTGCCATAGTGGGACCATCGTCTATCTGGCCTTGTTGAGCCCTCCCTGTCTCGACGCGCCTTCAGACACTTGTGTCCATGCACGTTACCAATCCCATCTGAAGGATTCTGTTTTGACAGACGCATGCACAGGTACACTCGTTTGTGATGGTGTTTTCACCTCGATATAGATAGTTATGATTCGCAAGTGGTTTTGGGGTGGTGATGATCCTTTGGAGTGGGCTAGCATGCATATGGCTGTGGATTTAGTGTGATCATTGAAGTGAGTTGTTCGAATGTAGTTCTGATGGCCATTCTATTCTTTTTCTTTTCTTTTGGTTGACAGGTATCTCCTCCCCTTTTGCCACTGCCATCTGTATGCCACTCCTGCAGATGGGTTTTACTCCCGACACCTGCTGCTTCGTGTTAATCAGTGGAGCAGCATTACGATCTTATGGGACGATCACCAATGGGCCACATGCCCTTACGCAGTACTGGTGGCTCGGAGCAACATTTCGGCCTTTCAGCTGGACTAGTGCCTCCCCATTGGGACGGCCCTGCGGTTCTGTGCGCTTCCATGTTGCCTTTTCGTACGTGAATGTGGCTCTGTGTACCATGAGGGAACAGGGCGTCACACAAGTGGTGGCTGGTCATTTCTTGCGGATGCAGCCCACAATGGTGAAATGTGTTTTGGAGTTCATGGCCTGATGGCTGTATGGGCTTGGTGATATTGATGTGCATTAAAATTCTATTCTGATAAGGGCCGTGTAGCGTTCTTCTTTGCAAGTGATGTGGCATATTCCTATTTGGGGAGCAATGTATTGTGATGGGATCTGCATTGGGTTCCAGCTTCGGAGTTTTGTTGCGTGGTCCTGTACTGGGCGCGTTTGCCTACGAAGCCCGTGAGGTCAGGGATGGGGGCTGCCAATATGACAGTTTGGATGTTGTCATGCTCAGGGGCGGGGGATTGGGTTTTGTGTGACAGATGCCGGTCAGCCAGGTGGACTGGTGGAATGTTGTGATTTTCTGAATGTTGCTGGTCACAGGTGCCTGTGTTTGCGTGCGTTTCTTGGTGGGGGACTGTGGTCATGTCCATTGGGATGGCTTCTGTATTCGTGCCATCTGTGCCCTGCAGCTCCCATTGGCCCCTCTTGAGGTTCATTTGTTCGTTGGCATGCATGGGTGACTTGTGCATTTCACTGGTTGCATGTGGCTTCGTTGCACCTACGGGGAGTTGTACTTTGTGGGCAGGGAGCGGTGTACGGGCAGTCAGTGGGGCCGTTTACGGTTGATTCGCGATGCCGTACTTCTCACCATGGCGGAATGGTGCATTCCGCCATGCTTGATGGCGTTAGGTACATGTCCGCTGGGGTCGGAATTGGCGTACCGTTGCGCCATGGTGGTGTTTACGGTTTGGCATGGCGCGCGCGCGCGTGCTTGGTGCAGTTAGCGTTGGCGTTCACTACGGTGTCGCTAATGGCATCGTACTTTGCGGTGACGGGTCATAGTCGCACCGAGCGCTATTCGATGGCGGTATTGCATTTCCGCCATCGTTTTCCGATTTCCGCCAGGGTCGTAATGAGGGCCTTTGTCTGTAAAGCTTTATATTTGTTGTGAAAACCTTTATGGCTCAATGACAAATAAAGCAATGACTGATTGTCCGTTTAAAGAAAACAACATATCAGAATGTTTCGGAGGCAGAAAGGAGTTTACAATGTTTGGCTGTGGACTAGTGCACCATCATTTAGTGGCAAACAAAATATTGTTTGATTAGAAACAATCCTATAATTATTTGGATGCAGGATAGAACATTTAGTGGCTGTAACTAAGTCTCTGGGCACAACACATTTTTCTGGTGAATTTGCAAATAAAATAATGTTAGAATTGCCTTTTAGATAGAGAATGAAGTTTATTAAACATTTTCTACCCATGAGACCTTCAGTGACAGAACGGGATTACATACAAGGTTGGAAAGTACATAGCACTGAACATATACAGTAAAATATAGCATTTTGAGAACTAGACTGTGGCAACAGAACATAGTTTCAGCATAGCAAGACAATGCAAAGGGACAGTGTAATGGCTATACGGAGAACAGCACTAAGGCTTTCTATGTGGCAGCATAAAAGCTCATAGAAGGCACCACTCAGACTTGGGAGGGGTGGCATAGATGCTCAGAAGAAACCAGACATAGTTGATTACACACTATAGAAATCCCAATATCATCATTCTTTATTTCTGTAACTGGTGCCATTTGGTATGTAGGTTATTGTAGGAATCAATTACAGTATTATGGTGAGAATTGATAGAAGTGTGCTTTTTATGCTGTCTTTTTGGTTTGAATATGCATATCTGTATATATTGTAGATTAATGCTCTTGAAAAAGAAACAATGGTCATAAACAAATCAAGCGATAGTCTAGATTTCCTGACTTTAAGTGTGCTTTGTAAACTTTATGATTAAAACATTGTGTATTATTCTAATTTATTTCTGAATTACTATGTTAGATGATGATTAAACTATATCTGTTGTGAAACAATGGTGGTTCAGTCTGTTAACCACATAGAGGAGTGCAGATCTTCAGTGGGGTGATTCCCCATGCATTCAGTATTGCTGCATACTCATTTATAGCCACTTATTGCACTATCCTACCTCCAAAGACACCTTAGTCATGCTCTATGTAAGCAGAAATGTCTTTGCCTCCAAACAATTCTAGACAATTCTCTCACTGTGAGAAGAAATGTGACACGCATTTAAGTCATGGAAGGTGGTGACTGGAATTCCCTCCTTGCTACACCAAATGCTCTCTCAAAAGGTGAGGGGGGGGCAGGGGTGGTGGCCAGTGGAGCAGTGGAGCTTGTACCCCTCTTCTTCATGATTCTGTAAGACAATATCTAATCAAGGCAGCATCCAAGTGAGGCATCTGAGTGGTGGAATGGTGGTCAATGTGCAGCATATCTTTTCTGATGTTCAGATTATGCTCAGAGCAGCTCATCCATTCCCGGTCTTGGCCCCAAAACAAGCAGAGCAGGGAGGTGAGTGTGCTCCATGTGCAGTAGGATGACTGATGAAAGTAATCAGGTGATGGGAGTTATAGGGATGAGCTGTTATGCTTTGGAGATGTACTTTTCTGCCCCTCAACACCCTCAGCTCATTTTATCCATTATTCAAATCCTGTATCAGCAGGAGGATCAGAGGCGAGGGAGTCCTGCTGAGTAATGGATGGTGTCACCTTAGGTTCAACTTGTGGCACCTTATCTCTGTGGCCTGAATAATGGTCTTATTGCATTCTTGCCCATTATGAGTAGTGCCTTTCTAGCCATGTTGGATGGAGTACAATGCTGAGTGGCTCCTCACAAGAAATTGTTTTGAAAAGCTGATCATGACTGTTTTGGGTGTCTGTTATAATAGAAATTGACTGCTTATGCCAAACTCCTCCTCAGGTTGAAACACTTGCCCCTTAGGTTAATCTTACCTTTGTACGTCACCTGTTTTGTTATTTACATTTTGTTTCTGATTGTTTTGTCCCTGGTATATGTCCTAATTTTCTTTTTGCACAATCTTGAACTGTCCCACTACTTGTTCTCAGCTTTATGCTATTGTACAGGTACCCTTCAATGGAATGTTTCCACCATCTGTAACTGTGTTATTGTAAGTCAGTTTTTGTTCAAAATGGACTTTCCTGTTCTTCAAATAAATACAAATACAAAAATACAACCTATCTAACGTACGCCCTGATATATTACAGGGCCTGTGGTAGTGGTCCTATAGTTATGGTTAAGTTGTTAAGTTACTCAACACATAGAAAGAGCACTGTTTGGATGGCTTATAATTTTGCCCCCAGTACGAATCCTCAACAAACTTTGCAGGAAATGTATATGCCCCCTCTGAATGATTCTGCAAAGTTTGATGTGGTTCAGTCCAGGAGGGGCAAAGTTATAGGGGAGGGGCCCACATTTTTTGGAAATCCTCTTTGACGCAATGGAAACATTTTTTTGCTCGAAACACAGCCCAAACCGCTGGATGGATTTTCACCAAATGTGCGCCAGGAGTGGCAGCTTGGTACCTCCTGAAAGTGTGCTTGTGTATATTTGCAGAAACCTGTCCATTAATTTTTTTTAAAGATTGCCAAAAAGTAGGTCAAAAATTGTTACTGATATCTGGGTGGGGTCCGCACACTCACTTGCCGATTCGGGGTCCGCAGACAGGTCTGGACCAATTAGGGGGCAGCGTGATTTCCACAGACAGCGTACGCATCTGGTGATCGGATGCTCAAATGCGTGAGGTGCGTCATATTTTTTTAAACGGTCGCCATGTTGGATGCGTGGATAGCAGCCGTGTTCGTGGATAGCGTGGTGGAGAAAACATCTGGAAAACACATTTGGGGTTATTTGGTGGACAAAGGAGAGGCTGGAAAGGTTGGGAGAGTGGAATAATGTTGACATGGAGATATTTTTATAGGTGCAAAGCGGGTTTGCAAGTGCCGCCAAGTCCGTGGACATCTCAACTGACTGCAGAGAGCACAGTGAGAAAATAGTCTGGAAAAAACATTTGGGGTTATTTGGTGGACAAGAGAGAGGCTAGAAATGGTGAAGGAGGGGAATACAGATGATATGGAGCTGTTTTTATAGATGAAAAAGTGTGTGCATGTGGCGCGAGTCAGTAGTCACTTTCAGTGACCGGGGACATCATTTCAATTGCAGGGGGTTCAAGGCGAGTTGTGTTATTTGTATGTGTATTGTACGTATGTGTTATATGGTTTAATTCCATTGTGGTGGTTGTGGTCAGTGGTCACACACACTATAGTAATATGTGTACAGTAATTATAGATAATATAGGGGGAGTATACAGTATTTGTAACATGGTGGAATGATATAATTGAAGTTTATATGGTATTTATGATTATAGTACAATTGAGGATAGTGCTTATGGAATATGTATTTGTTCATACTTGGTATGGTTACTTAGTTGCATACAGTAATAAAGCTGGAATCTATGGTTCTTTATCTGTGAAAAAACAGTGTCATTTGTTAAGCAGGATAGTTTAAAAGCTTTAATTGCATACAATGTTATATATACATTTACTTTTTTTGACCCTCATAAACAGTACATTCTATGTATAATGTTTGGTACAACATTAGTGTGTGCTACACAGTTGTCGCATTGACATCAAATAATGATTGGGTCTTTGGGAAAAAATTCCATAAAGGATTTAAAAAAACCTATTACTATTATGTGAGTGTAAGTGTGATGGTATGTTTGTTTGAAACGTGTTGTGTTTAAGGTAATGTTTAAAGTAGTTAGATACCAGTTGGCATATTCTAACTATATTAGACTTTACAAGATTTTTTGGAGGAACAACAACTCTGATGGCATATTTGAAGTGTCCTGCAATGAAGGGTATTTTTGAAGTAGTTAGATACCTATTGGTGTATTCTAACTATCTAGACATTAGACTGTTGGCGTATTCTGTTTATTGTGCTACAATTTAGTGAGTACATTTGGTTTGAAGGAATATTAAGTAGACATTTGTTAGATTTGCTGGTGACCTATCTTTTGGAGTAACGGAAGTGTTGTTACATGAAAAACAACCACTTATTTTTTTGACATATGCAGTATAATGGCCTGAAGTGGTTGTGGCACCCGTGTGGTATATTATGCCTACTGTTGAGAAGGCGTTCTTTCCCAGCAATACTTAGCCATGTGTAAAGCTAGTGACCTTGCAGTTATTTTTGGTACCATCTACATTGTACCTTGGAAGCATTAGTATGACATATTGGCCATTTGAGTTTATTTGTATGCTGGAGCCATTGTCTGAATTGCAAAAAGGGCATAACATGTCAAGATTTGCATTCTGCAGAAGATACATATACACATCGTTCATTAGGGATGTGCTCTTGTGAAACATGGTTGTAGAGAGTGCATGTATGTTTCCACGTGTATGAAATCCTGATGATTTAATTTATAAGGATGCTTTGGTTTCCAGTTCTTGTAGTAAGTACATTAGGAATTCTTGTGGATCTTCCTATGTGTTGATGGTACATTTTACCATTCCTGCACAGTAGTGCAATTTTTGCCTTATACCTGAGACACTGTAAGTGCTGTCAGGATTATTTGTGGCATTTCTATGAAGGACTAGCATTTACAAATACAATTGGTCCGAGCCGTTTAAGTAAAAGTTGTAAACAATTGGTGATATGATATGATATGATATGACACTTATAACGTGCCTATACAAAAGTGTTTCAAGGCGCGACGAGGCAAGAGAGGGGGAACAGAGGGAAGACAGACAGCGATCCTACTAGGCCAAGTGTCATTCAGATTGTGCAAGTGCATGGGAAGGGGGAAAGGGGAAGTCCAGGGGGGAAGGGGAAGGGGACAGTGCAATACATGGGATAAAGAATAAATAACAAAGTAAAGAATGGCCAACAGGTGGCAAGTGCAAGGGAGAAGGGTAAGTGCAGGCATCATGTCTCAAGTGCTGATGGAAGGACTGTAGGGATACAGAGAACAATCCCCAAGTGCTGGGGTATCCAGGAGGGCAGTGCAGGTGTGCAACTGGTGGAAGTGAGGTACCTGGGCCCAAGATCAGAGGGTTGCCAGGTAACCCAGTGCAGTTTCAGTATAAGCAAGGAAATCAGCTGGGGAGAGGAGGAGAAAAAGCAGAAGCAAAGAGAAAGGTTTTGAGGTGCTTCCGGAACCAGAGGTGGTTCTCCTCAAGTTTCAGGGGGGCAGGGAGGCTGTTCCAGAGGGAGGCCCCGGCTGAAGAAAGTGATCTACCACCAACTCGTTGCTTGGAGAAGCGACTGACCCTGAGCGAGTTGGAGGTGGATGAGCGAAGAGCAATTGGAAGAGAAGATGGACTGTTACATTTGCATAGCAATTTACTCCAGTTGTGGTGCTGAATTTGAGTGGAACAGAGATTTGTGCCTCTGCATCGTTTCATGGGCCTGCCGTTGTTTTTTGAGAAAAGATATTTAACCCTGATTCATGGATTATTTGCACCGAAAAAAATGGGATTTGTGCGCCATTCTGCTCGCAAATCCCTGTTTAACAGATGGGGATTTGTGGGCAAAATGGCGCACACATCCCCTTTTTTCCGGTGCAAATAATCCATGAATCGGGCCTATTTGTCTTTTTGTCTTCTGATGGACATGCAGTTGAGTTTGTACAAGACAGTTTTGTGGTTGTATTATTTGATGGAGAGGCAGTTGGTTGTTTCTTCTTTAGCTGTATTTTTGGTGGATCTGTTATAGGTTCTATTTGTATTAGTTTTCTTTTTAAAGGTTTTATTTTTTGAGGTACAGGGTACACAGGAAGATGGGGGTGTACAGTGCACATAGCCTGTTATATTTTAGTATGCAAGGAATGTCAGCGTTAACTTTGTTTGCATCAAAGTTAACTAGGAATAGACCATTGAGTTTACGCAGTTGTGAAAGTGCTACATAACTCATTCCTTCTTTAAAGACTGTGCTGCCAATGTCAATCAATGCATGATCTTGGGTTAGACCTTGCAATTTGTGGATAGTGACAGCATATGCAAGGGATAGAGAGAATTGTTCTCTGCATAGGTACATGTCTTTGAAAATAAGTTATTGTGCTATTGTTTGGCCTATTGCCTTAACTTTTGCGAGTTTGTCAAAGTATATGTTGACAAACTGAATGTAGTTGTCATGTGGATATGTTATGAACCCAACAACTGTACCAATTGTTCCATTGACTAAACCTTGTTCTAAGTCAAGGTTACATTTTAGAAGTACTCTGCTATTTATAGACATGGTTAATAGTTGTTCTTATCTATTTGTGTTGTAGATATATTTTTCTAAGCTATTTAGTTGTGCTGTTGCTTGTTGACACATAGGGAGTGTCATGACATGCACTTCTGGTTTGTCTGTGGAGTTTGCTGTACGGGTTGCATTTTGTTTTTTAACATTGTCTCGTTGACTACAGCTTGCAAGGGTAGGCATTAAGGACATGCATTTTATAGTTTGTTGAGTTAATTGTTCCATGACATCAGGAGCAGATGTGTTTCGCCCACATAGCTCTTCGATTAGTCTCCTATTTAAGATGGATTTTGCATCTTTAGTAAGCAGACCAGTTCTAATGCTTTTTGAAATGTTAGCATAGGTAAGCTCTGCAGACTGATGCATGTTGAGTTTGTTCTCTGTAGTGAAAATGCTCCCAGAGATTTACATTTCCAATGCTGCTGAGTTTGTTACAGCATTGTTTGTGTCCTAACATTTTGAAAATAGGTTGACCTTTTGCTGGGGTTAACTGTTCGGCGTTTGAGAAGACTATAACATGTTTTCCTCCAAACAGTTGTTTGAGTCGGTTTTTAGGACCACTTGCATCCTGAGGTGAATTGAAGTCAACATGAGGTTGGAAACCATGCTTATTTCATCTATCAGGAACACTTTCATTTGTTTCAGAATTCTGTGTACTTCAGTAACAGCTTCTGCTGATAATTTGTAGTATTCTAATTTGTTTTGGTGTTCCACTGGGAGGGGCAGTAGTTGGTGTAAAGTTACACCTGCTATGGTATAGGCAGCTAAACCTGTGGGGGCTGTTACAACAGCTGAAAGGTTGTTGTTTGTTAAGATTTGTAGAAATATGCAGATTATTTTAATTAAGAACTTTTATACCAGAACCAGCTTCATCACTTACGTACAGGAGCAGATGTTTATAATTTTAGAGCTACAAGTTTTAGTTTCATGTTTAAAACCATGTTCAATTTCTTCAGTGACTTCCAGATAAACTGTGAGTTATTCATCATTTAGCTATGATTTCAGCACTGACAAGTTTTCTTCAGATTGTTTAGATTGATACATGGTATTTTCTACCTCAGTCATGGCTATTTCTGCTTCACTTAGAATCAGTGGTTCTCCAAGTGGTTCTTGGCTTCCTGTAAGAGAAGGTTGACTGCCCTCAGGAGTGTCTTTAACTAGTTGAGCTTCAATTTCTTCCTCTTGGTGTTCACTGTCCAAAATGTTATTGTATTGTTTGAAATTGACATTTATTATACTGCTTTCATTTGCTTTAAATGCAGCTTCAAATGACTCATTGTCACCTAATTATTCTTTTTCTTTTCTCCAAGGTTTAAAAAGTTGCAATAGGGCCATGTAATAAAGTTCTCTATGCTGCAGAGATTTCAATTATAACTTTATATGATTAATTAGGCTGGGTTTGGTAAGTTTTACTAGGCTTCCTTCACAAGTTGAGGCTGAATAGTTGTCTCATCTGGTGTGGCATTGTTTTTGTAGGAATAGTTTTTGGCTATGTCATACAGGCACATGTTATCCAAAGCAGTACCTCCGTTTTGGTACTATGTGTCCATTTAATAGTTCTTTCAAATGTCCTAGCATTTTGGATCATTTGTGGCTATTGTTTCTATCTCTTGGTAGGATTTTAGTACTCTTTTTCAGGAGGAATCTGGACTAAGGTTTAGCCAGACAATTGGGGTCATAATGAGTGCGGAGGTAAGGGGTTAACAGCACCGGTAAGGATGCTGGTGCCGTTAACCCCATACCACTGCATTATGATGTTCCCTCGCGGGACCCGCTCAGAATGTCTGGTCAGACCAGACATCCTTTGCGGGTCCCGCAAGGGGACCAGGAAGCTAATAACAGGACCGTTATTAACGGGCACCTTATTAACTCCCTCCCCCTTCCCATTGAGCCGTATGTGGGCTCGAATGGGAATAGGGATGGGTATTTTGAATGGGGATTTACCGGGTCTTCCAAGGTTGGAATGACCCGGTAAATCCCCATTCAAGGAACCTAGACCCGGACACGACTTTGGAGGCAGCCATGTCACTAATAGCCCCATGGCTATCTCCAAACTCATAATGACCCCCAATGTGTTCAGATTTGCCATATAAGACTGTACCTGTTAAATGGTATGCAGCTTTGTAGCACCCGCATTACCTATGAGAGAACATTTTATACCAAAGCTGTACAATTATTGTGACAGTGTTTTGTCAGATGATATGTCATCCCAGAGGTCTTTTATCTCTGTTTTCTCAGCTTTGGTAAGATAGGCTGTGACATATCTTGCAACTGGAGTGGAACTGTCTGCAATGTATTGTATGTCTATGTTTGTATTTCACAAGAGGGCAATGATTACATTGTAAGCATTTATGTACTTGGGTTTGCCTTTAACACTGTGTCTAGCAGAAGAGATCAAGCTATTTACTTATCCTTTTTTTGCAAACTTGTCTAGGGAATCCAAAGCGACATTTGGAATAGTATTTATCTTTGTTTTTATATCTACATTGGTAATATTTGCCACACTTATGTTTTTGGAAGTGTATGATTTGTGCATGTAGGTCACTATGTGTGGTTTCCGAAGGGATGTTGCAGGTAATTTATTTTTCAATAAACTGTAAAACAGTGGCATCACTATAATGGCAAAAATTTGAAGCATCTTTTATCCACAAACCATTTGGATGTGTGGTGCTCCTCTGGATTGATATTATTTTCTCCAAAACTGTTGCACTTCTCAGAGCAGAGGGGTAGTTTTATTGAAGATCAAGTGCAGCATGGCAAAGAAGTGATGGTGAAAGTTCCTTGATACATTGACACGGCCAAGAGAACAGAGTTCTTCTGGTGTTTTTATATCTATTCCCTCTTTATTTTGGTTTGCTGTGTGTAAGTCATGCAAGTCATCCTCTGCACCACTAGAGTAACAAACCATGTGGGTAGACCTGGGTTCCTTCGCATACAACATACATCTGCGTGATGTTGGAACCAATATTATTTTGTACCATGCATGTGTGCAAAGAGATTTGTGATACTTGACTGCAAACTTCATCTTTGTCTTTTATCTTTCGAAGCAGTTGGGTAGCAGAAATGTTTGAAAAATGAGAGCCTGTTGTTAATGTATGTGCAACTCCATAACATAGAGTTGCTAGTTCACTTTCAAACAGGAGGTGGAAAATGTATTCTACATTTTTTCAGAATCTAGGGTTTTCAGAATACATTTGTAAAAAGTGATGTTCTGATGCACTAATTCGTGTGTATCTTTCATCATATCTTCTTCCTTTTCTTGTAGGAAAGAGTAGCGGAAAAGAACGTGCTTCTACACTTTATTCCCATATGCTCATTGGGGATCCTTTAGCTTAATGCATTTGATATGTTTCTAGTGCATTTTCAAGGGTGTCTTTGGAGTGTAGTGGGTGAATTGTATTCTGGTCTAAAATGTTGGCTCTAGAAACAGAATCTACACCTTCAAATTGGCCAGTTGCTGGTAAATCTTGAATTATTTAGGTGGTTTCTCTTACGTTTTCCTCTATGTTTATGTCTTTGTAGTATTCATTGTTTTCTTTCAGATATTGTGGGGCTTGTCTAACTTTGTTTGAGTTGAATAGATTTTGCCAATTTCCTTTGTCTTTTGTTGGTATGCCATTAACTAGTACAATGACAGATTCATCTATTGGCCATTGTACTCCTTGAGTTTCTAATCGCAAATATACTACTTTGCCACAGATGCCTGTCAAAAACTCAAAATGGGGGCAATTTGGCTGTTATCGATTGAAGGTGTATTATAGATTCAAATGGGAGTATTGTTTGGATTATAATGCTCTCTTACAAGTTAAGTTGTTGCAGAGCCTTTGGAAGTGGGAATATTTAAAATATAAGTTAGTAGTGATAGCATGTGATGGCATTCAGTTAGTGTCGAGCTTTGTATTGCAGTAAATGCAAACTATTGAAGGTTCAGTTATTGTGTATGTATTTTCTGCTGTTAAATATAAAGGCAATTGGAACTATTGGGATTCCTCATTGTCCTCTATTTTGTAGGCCATATCTACTATTTATGTGCTCTTTTTATAAAATGTTTTGCAACAAGAAACACATACTTGGCCTGGTATTTGAGCAGATGTGTTTTGAAACTTTGCTATTTCTTTTTTGTATGTGTTTGTTAGGAGATTGGTGTTTGCATTTGTGAGGTTTCAGTTCCAAAGTATTTACTATCTATCAAAGGAGTTCTTTGACTATTCCATGTAGGAGAATGTTATAATTTTTTCTTTTTTTTTTTTTTTTATTGTAACATATAGTTTAACTAAACTTTTATTACAATTTACATCTCTATCGTGCTTATCTTTTGCAAAAACATTTCACCATATCCATTCTTAAATTTATATAGGACAATATCAATTTCAACAAAGCAAAAAAGAAAAAGTCTCAGGCTTTGTGCAGCTCGAGTCTTTAACTACTACATATTAGGCCGTTGTTAGAATCTTGTCCATGTAGTTAATTGCTGCACAGATTAAATTGGTGTTATTTCCAGATAACAATGTCAGCCACCACTCTTCCATATTTCCGGTTAACGGGATGAATTTATTTAGGAAGAGAGATCTTGTGTCTTTTAATTCCGTACATTCAATTATTAGGTGTTTGGAGGATTCAATGTGTGTCTTACAGAATCTACATATATTAGAATCAGTTCCCTTATCACGTTTCAGCCATAGCATCTCCTTTGTTTTATAGAGATTTAATTTTAATCTTAAAAACTGATCGCGATGATATCGTGAAGGAAATAATTTTAGATATTTTGATGTTAAATCGATTCCATGGGTCACTGGTCCATTATATATGGAGGAAGCCAAGCAATTTCGTTTGTCTTCGTCTTGAATCCAAATCCATAATCTTAGTGTTTTCTTGGCTAATTGCGGTAGCTTTAAAAGCATTTCTAACTTAATATCCGCTTGATGCAGAATCGCTCTGACTTTGTCAGCCCAGCTCTTAATCAGTCCATCATGAGGGAATTCCTTGGTTGAAGCCAAGATGTGATATGGAAGGGAAGATGTGGATAGGTACATTTTCCTCAATAATGCTACCGATCTCCACAGAACTATTCCATACAAGGATTCTATTGATAACTCATAGCGAATAGCTAATACAGAAATATTTGACGGTAGTTTTAATATTTTCTGCCAAAAAATTCCTTCCAAACGTGGCCAGATGTCTTGATTCAAATTCCAAGCAGCTTCACTCCCAAAAGTTATCGTCGGCACCACTTTTTGTGAATAGAAGGTCAAGACTGGAATTAGCGAAAATTTCCCATATTCGGCATGTAACTTTGCTCCTTGGAGGGACAGCATTCGCATACGACTGATTAGTTGTTGAGCCCAGTCCCATTCACGAATGGATTTGTTAAATAGGACTCCTAAATAGCGTATGGTGGAAGTTATTTCAATTTGTTCGCCATCAATTATCCATTTGAAGTTTTTATTTCTTTGTCCTTGCTGAGGGCCGAATACCATGATTTTTGTTTTCGCTACATTCACCTCAAGATCGTTTTTTTGAAGATACAATTGAAGCGAATTTAGTAGTCTTTGCATTCCGATTGGAGTTGAATCAATCAGAACCAAATCATCAGCATAGATGGCCCAGCTGATCTGTTGCCCGTTTATTTTCGGGGGAAAGCATTTTGTTTTCTGCATTGATATAGGTAAGTCTGCCATGAATAATTTAAACAGCGTGGCTGCCAAAGGGCATCCTTGCTTTACACCTTTTTCGGTTTCTATTTCATTTGTAAGATCTCCTTGGGCGTTGATGCGAACACTAATTCTTGTGTTCTCATGTAAATCCATTACAGGATCGAGTAATTCTGCTGGGCAGGACCATTTCCGAAGTTTGTCCCACAGCAAGTTCCGATTAATACTATCGAATGCTTGCCGTAAGTCAACAAAAGCAAGGAATAGATTTTTTGATTTTTGTATTGCTTCTAGTTTTAATATATTTAATAGGGTTAGATTTAATTCTGTGCCAACCCCTTGTGTGAAGCCCGTCTGACGGTGGTCCACAATCTCGGCATCAGAAGCCCATTTGGTCAGTTTTCTTTGTAAAAAGGTTGCGAAGATCTTTCCGATTGTATCAAGAAGGGCAATCGGGCGATAGTTGGCAGGGTCGTCCCGATTGCCCTTCTTAAAAATCGGAACTACAATCGCAGTGCTCCATGATTTTGGCAATTCTCTTATGTTGGCAATTCTTGCGAAGATTTCTTCAATGAATTGAGACCATGCTTCCTTGTTTTCTTTGAGCATGATATTTGTAATGCCATCTGGGCCCGCTGCTCTTGAATTATTTAGCTTTTCAATTGCCAACTGGATATCTTCTGATGATTCGCAAACATTCCATTTAGTCTTCTTCATTGGTATAATTGGCACTGTAATTTTAGATGATTTTTTGAATACCAATGTATAGTGGTTCTCCCACATATTTGAATTAATTCCATTTGCCATCATAGCATTTTGATTTAGCGATCCTTGGTTTAGAATTGTCCATATTTCTCTGGTGTTATGTTTCTTAATGAGATTTAGTATCGTTTCTGCTCTTTCTTGATCTCGAATTAGGGCAAATGACTTCAGCCAATTTCGATATTTTTGTTTCCTTGTTTTAATAGCATTGAACGATTGTGTACCTAGCTTTTTTTCAGGCCTCTGATGTCCTTGTGCAATACTTTTTTAGCTGCACTAATTGTAGCACTGTAGACATGTTTGTCCAAATGTGAGATGATTTTATTTCCCTGTTTCTTGATTTTAAATTGCTGAAGCAATGGAGCATAATTTATTTGACGTCTTGGCATTCTCGCATCAGACATTAGAGTTTTTTTTAAAGTATTTATCTGTTGTTTGCTGATTCTCAATCTATTCGCACCTTGGTTAATCTCCAGGTTCCCTGTTTGTGATGCTGCCAAAGATTCACTGGGCATCTTCCAGATTAACTTAAGAGCATCATAATCGCTATTTTTCGTTCTTATAATTCTCAGCTGATCAATTTTGCATAACAAATTTTTTGTGGAACAAATATAGTCTAATGTTTTATATGATTTATTCCGATGCCAAGTGTAGCTCGCTGGGATGTCTCCTCTGACATTTCCATTCAACATTTGACAATTCCTCAGTTCGAGTTCGGATTTCCAGCGTTGCCCACGGGCTTTCTTCTGTGTCTTTAAATTAGACGTATGTAACAAGGGCCATTTTGAATTTTCAAACCATGAAAAGTTCAGGTCTCCACAAATAATGACTGTCAGGTCTATTGAGTCGGCCATACAAATATCAATTATTGATGTTACTGATGTTATAAATGCACTGGTTGAAATCATGGCCGGATTCCAATATGTGTTTATGATCAATAGTTGAGAGATCTTCATATATTTCTTTTGCGTACTTTGCAATAGTGTGCTCTGCACAAATAAATTTGGATTTTCACTTCTGATCACTTTCCATACATTATTGATGTTTATCATCGTCACTAGCCCTGAATACGGACGACCTTTACAATTTTTTCCGGCCGGATTTAACAGGATTTCATATCCATCTCTTATAGGAACTTCTCGCAACCATGTTTCCTGTAGACAGATTGCCAGATTTTCTCGAAGTGAAAAGGGCAATTCATTAAATAAATGTGTGAAGCCCCTTGTGTTCCATGAAATCAGAGAATAACGGACCTCCTTCTGTTTTATTTGCTGCTAATGATGGTTGAATTGCCTCGATGTAGAGATCTCAGATCTTCTCTTTTGTGTGACATCTATTCTGATCGATTTTTTTATTGGTGACTTTGATTTACTTATACTCTGTTCGGTTAGTCGTCTCTCTCCTTTCCAAGAGTCATTATCATGCTCATGAATTGCTTTTACATTGTCAGTTGAGCCGAATTCAATCTCAGATGACAGCTCAAATCCAAAGAAAAGAAGTTCATCTTTTGCTGCCAGTAAAGTTTTTTTGATTATTTGAGATTGTATGTGCAGCCTCACCCAATCAGAGCGTTTTTCTGTCACGTATTCGACAATCGAGATGTCTTCCGAAGTTATTGTCCTCAGTGAGGGAATGCAGTGTAAGAGTTTCATTACATTTCTTCGATTGAGATTTACTTCATTTTTATTACTCAATATGTTTTCAAGTTCTAATTTCCACATAGTTTTCTGATTATCATTCTTACACTGATGATCTCGCTTGTTGAATTTTTAACTTGTTTCCTTTGCTGTGCATGCGTCAATTTTGGATTTAAAGTACAGGGCTTATAGTCGTTTTGTCTGTCTATTAATGAAGGAATTGTTTTTAGGTTTGATTTACTGATATTCAAACCATTGAAAGCCTCCTTTTGACGGACTTGACATGACTTTGCATCTTCTTCTAGAGGTTTTCTCGCTTCACTTGACCGTGAAGTTGAGTTATTCACAATCACCAATGATTGTCTACTAAATGTGAGTGACTGGTCTTCGGTTTCGTTTGCTAGCTCTGACTCTTCTCCTTCGTCCACTGAATACGTGGATAGATCACATAGATCAACAGACACATTTGATTGAGAGTCTATTTCTTCATCCACTTCAACTCTTGGACGTTTGTTGGGATTTTTCTTTTGTGCTTCTGTATGGAAATCATGATTGCTAGTCTTAGTTTCACTACTGAGTTTTGATGTAGCCTGTGTTGGAGCCTTCTTATTATGTTCAAAGAGGCCCACCTTCGGAGGTGTTGATAAGTTCCTTATAAATATCTTAGAGCTGTTGGACCTTCTCGTCTGGTTATCATTCGATTTAGTTGCCCTTAATTTTGATATCTTCTTTTGTTGCACTTGTGGTACTACCTTCTCGGCAGACACCAAAGTTTTGGCAGGACCGGTAAATATCCCATAAGAGATCAACTTTTTTTGTGTGTTCAAAGTTGTACTTGGAACTTGCTCATTATTAACCACAGCAGTTTGGGATTTATCAGTTTCTAATTGTCCTTGGGCTGGTTCATTTCCAGACTGCGAAACACTCGGCGCTAAAGACTTTTCTTGCTGGACGGGATTTAAAGCTATCGCAGACAGTACTTTAGCAGCACCTTGTGGATCTTGATGTTTTTTTGACATTGCAGAAGCCAGCTGAATAGTCTCTAATGAACCCTGTGTCGAGTCACTAGTTGCAATCAACTGATTATTCTTTTTTTTCGTAATATGTGAGAAGGCACTCTCTGAAGTGTGTAATACTGGAGCATAGTTCATCTCACACTTAGTATTGTGAGTACAAGATTGCAACTCTGTTGCAGCCGAATTTCTTGCATTATGACGGATCCATTTAGTGCACTCTAGTACTGCCTCTATCAAATCAGATTTATCCGTCAGTTCTTTAATTGCAATGTCACTCAAGCGATTTTGCCATTTTAGGGATGCTTCTGCTTCAATATCTAGTCGATTTTGAAGATGCTGATTGATCGATTCCATTGTCGTTAATTTTGTTATTAGATTTCCAATCATCACGCCTTGGTCCTTTATTGCTTCATGTAAGGACTCATATAGTTTCGTGAATGGTGTAAGGGCTATTGTAGTGGCTGCCAATACATTATTATGTAATTGTAAAGTTGCTGCAGTGGAAAGATTGCTTTCGAGGCTATTTCCATTTTCCATCTCAATCTGTGTTTCTATACCAGTGTGTGAGGAAACATGACACACTGCACTCCTTGGTTTCGGCATTGCTGCACTGTTATTTTCTTTTGGGTTCCCTTCCAGGTTTTTTGGTGGTGTTAGTATGCTCTTTGCAATCCTCGGGGTAGCTAGTTTCCTATATGGTTTACTTGTGCGTTCTTTCGAGTTGTTAAAGTGGACGTCATTTAAATTTCCCGTTGATTGCAATTCCTTTAATTTTCCATACCTCGATGACTGTGAGGTGGATGGCGATGGAAAGTTTTTAGCAAAACTCTCGTCTAACCTCTCCTTCATTGCTTCAAAGTCCATTTTTAAGCGCTCTGTTAATCGGACTTCGCGGGCTTCTCGAGCTGCTAATTCATTTGGAAGCAGCTTGGCACCAGCCGGTGCCTGCATGTTCAAATGGAACTTCTGAGATGGTAAGTCTAACGCCTCAGCCTGCGTGTTCTCCAACAGCTTAGAAGCACAGCTTTTACTGTTTGTTTTGAGTGCTTTATTGCTCAGCTCATTAACGGCTACAGGCGAGTTCATGCAGGTAGAAGAGACACAATTGTTTGTAGTAAGGTCAATTAAAATGCCGTTTGTGCCACTTTGTAACTCGCAGCTTGAATCCGATGCATTTATTGGCTTGATAAATTGTGTCGCTGGCACGACGGACAATTGTAATTCTGATTCAAGCCCATCTGCCTGCGGTAATATTGGTAGCTATTAGACAAGTTATTTGTCCGGTTTATTTCACTTGATGGAATTTGAGGCGATTTTAATAGAATTTCGACGATGTCATACTCCGGATTTCTAACCTCTAGTAATTCCGTATCAGTGATGTCAAACGGGGCTGCAATTAAGGCATTATTTCCTTCCATTGGCAGTTCTTTAGACGTTGTTTTATTGCTGCCACATTGTTTGGATAGTGCCACAGACAGAGGCGGCGACATGATGTTGGTCTCAGATACTTCAGTACGGCATCTAGCGGCTAGTATAGCTAGAGGGAGTACTACTTGAGAGCTCGACATATTTCTTTGGAAGTGTTCTTTGTAACCGCTTACCTTGTTTTCCTCATGAGGCTTTGCTGTATCGAGCTGCCGCCGCTGTAGTAAGGTCTTTTGACGAGTGAGCGGGCCAGGAACCACCGCCATGAGTCTCTCCCTTTCACGTCCTGTAGCGGACTGGAGCAGACTGGACTCTACTCGGGACTCCGCGCGGCGCTTCGCGCCGGGAGTCTCTATTTGAAGGGAGGGCACTCCAATTAAAGTCGCAGTGACACGTTGCTGCAGCTCCTCAACAAGTGAACAAAAAAAACAGAGTAGACTGGAGCAGACTGGACTCTACTCGGGACTCCACGCGGCGCTTCGCGCCGGGAGTCTCTATTTGAAGGGAGGGCACTCCAATTAACGTCACAGTGACACGTTGCTGCAGCTCCTCAACAAGTGAACAAAAAAAACAGAGTAGACTGGAGCAGTTTGGACTCTACTCGGGACTCGGTAGGAGAATGTTATTATAATTTTGCAATTCTAAAGCAAGACTTTCTGCACAGTACAGTCGATGGACAAGATTCAGTATAGCAGAATAGTGTGTTGCTAATATTTTGATGTAGTGGAAGGTGCTTTTGCAAGCAGTTCCTGAAATGTAATTATTGTCCTCTAAATCCAGTTTGTAAAGTTTTGATTTTAGTTTTGTCTTTTAGCTTCACAAAGTGATTGAAGAATTGTCATAAAGATTTAAAGGATTGTTGGCATACATTACACATTGAGCTGCACGTCCATTTATACACTGGACGGTTTGTTTGGGCAAAAGGAATATTTGGTTGAAAGTTTATTGGGGATTTTTTTTTATATAAGTTTTTCTTCTGCCACAATGCTGCTATTTCTTACCCTCGCCCATTACTGTCTATTGCAATTTGATTATTTTGCTCTTGTTTATAAGCCTCTTAAATAAAATATGGTTCTATGCTGCTTGTGTGAATCCATTCACCTTCACAGAAATTTGAAAAGGTATCTATGTTCACATTGCCCGTGTTTAGAAGTACTTTTTGTAATTTATTGATTAAGTAAGTTAGTGGTTTTATTCTGTTTAAAAACAATATAAACAATGTTCTCTTTAGTAGAAATGCTATGTCAATTAGAGCTTCGAGGATTAGTCTTCTGCAGTAGTTTTTAATGGTTGAGTGTGAATTTTCAACTGTCTTTATAAGATTGTGAAGAACCCTATGGTGGAACATATTTTGTAAAATATTTTTTTTGAATGCTCTACTGTACCTACATTAACATTGGTACACACAGTTTTAGGTTCATTAATAGGTGTGGCTTTTTGTTTGTACATCTTTTTTTTACTTTTAGTTTTTGGAAGAGGGGCCATACTTTTTTTAGTGGTTGCTGGTTTCATTTTGTTGAGTGAGATTACGAGCTATATTTTTTTAACTGTTTTCTCTAAAAAATTTTAGAGGTGGATGACTCTATGGCTTGCCTTTATTGTTATCTGCTCTATTTATTCTTTGTTTTCAACAGAGTTACTTTTTAGTAGGCATTTTGTACTCTGTCTGTTCGGAAAAAAGGAATTCTGGGTTTGAAAGTTGTGGAATGTATGCACATGTATTGTGGATGGGTGTGATTTTAAAGATGAATAGAGTGCTGTGTGATTGTGCAGTGGGACAATAGGTGTAGTTTGGAAGGTTGTAAGAGTAAGAGTGTTTCTAGGTGTGATGGGCTTCGGTTAGTGAGTAATGAAGTGGTGATGTGTTTGAATAAGTAAGGACATTATGATGAGTTGAAGAAAACAGTGGTTGTTGTAATGGTGGTGTTTAGATGGGAATAGAAAAAGTGTGAATGTGTCAATATAATGAGTAAAAGTGAAATAAATGTTAGCTTGAAAAGAATACTCTAGGCTAATATACAGTGAAAGTGCACTGTTACAATTCGAATAATATACATGCTATATGTATGTACTCACCATATTAAACTTCCACACCAAGTGCCACTTGAAAATGGTCCTGTCCCTTTCTTTCATAAAAAAAAGTTACGCACAGTGCTGCTATGAATACACATTGTATTTTTTTAAAATTAATGAAAATGCTGCTAAAAAGAAACATTTTTAAGCAAACAGCATTGTAAGTAACTGTCACTTGATGTGAGCAGGTGCTGAATGCTGCAATACGTGGAATTTGCTAGAGTGGCTAAACAAGAAAATATGCTTATTGAGAAACTTATTACAGGGTCAGTGGCAGGTACCCTGCAAAAATACATTTGTAAAAGAGTTGAAAAAATACTTTAAAGAATTATAAGCATACCTGTACTATGTATTGGTAGATCCAGATGTTGTGGAATCTGCAAATAGAAATATAGGAGAGTTTTACAGTAGCTATTGATGCAGGTGGCTGTGAGTAACAGGAGACATGTACTCTGAGAGTTCAAGAGTACATCTGAAGTGTTGAACTGAGATAACAGGGTTACATGTAGAGTTTTTGGATGTGATTAATGATGTATGTGTGACTGTTTGAAAGCAGCCAATGAGGGAGTGTTACAAAAAGAAAATAAAAATTTGTAAAAGGGCTGCCCTCTTCTACGGTGTCCATGGTCACTGCGGCAGTCACGGACACCGCATGTGCCATCTGGGGTTTTTAAGGATTCCTGCCATGGAAGGAGACTGCAGAGACTGTGGACAGTCATGGATGTCCATGGACATTGGGGGATCCACCAATCAGGTTTCCTGGGTGTTGTGTACAGGAAGAGAGTGTAGCAGGAGTTTTGTTTGGTGAGTGCACTGAAGATGGCTATGGCTATGTCTTTGAAGAAGCAGAGTGAATGGATTCTGGAAGACTCTTGGATCCATTGGCTGAAGGTGTATTCTGAGCACTGTGAATTGTCTGACAATCTTGGATTTGATGAATTTCAAGTTTCATGATATGGAGTTCGAAGAATGAAGTAGGTGGAATTCCTACTATTTTTGTAAGGATATGGTTCACTTGAAGTATCCGGACATCATAGTAGTTCACTGTGGAGGCAACATTTTGGGCTATGTTACCGGAATTTCATTAAAGTTTGCAATGAAGCATACATTTGGAAAATTAATGGAACTCAGAGACAAATGTGGATGCATTCAATTTTATTTTATACACAAATTGAGAAAGCAAGGGGCAATGTGAATAAAGTTGTATGTGCTTTTTTCCAGGATGTTGGGATAACATCTTTCCATAATCAAAATATTAAATTTGATATTATCAACATTTTCAAAGAGATGGAGTGCATCTCATTGATGTGGGCAATCAGATTTTTCTTGAAAACATTAAACATGCATCGAAGCAGTTTTTGTGAATTTATAGACTATGGATTGAAGTATTCTTTAGAAGTTGAATTTAAAAAACGAAAAAGTGAAAAAAGAATTAAAAGCACTTTTTTGAAAGTTAGAAAAAATAATTAAGTTCTGAAGAATATTTGTTAGTTTAGTACATAAAACGAAATAATTAAACAAATATATAAAAGAGAAAAAGAGAAAAAAGGTTATTTTAAGAGTCACCATTTTTGAATGAACAAGGATTAAAATGATTTTCCTTTCCCCCATCCCAAGCCTGGAATTTTCCATGTGTTCAGTAACTAACACACTGTCCGCGGACTATGCAGGCTGCAAACAGTGCTGTGATTTATTTTTTCCAATTCTGCTTTTTAACTGCAAAAATTGTCTCCTAAAGGAACTTTTTTTGTGTTTTGCTATTTTGTATTTTTTGCTATTTTATATTTTTTTCAGGAGAGGCAAGGTAATGTAGGGGAGGGAAAGAAGGGAAGGGAAGGGAGGGAAGGTGCACAAACCGCACAGACAGAGGGACAGGTAGACAGGGGAAGATGTTGAGCAGGCCTTAAATTTAAGGTAGGGGCAGTGTTTCTCGTGCTCATTGACTGCAGCCTCAAAAGCACTTTGAATTTGCTCCCCCCTGCAGATTGGTGCATCTTAGTACAAACAAAGTACTGTGACCCTCGAACGGTAAGGGTCAACAGCATTCTGTATGACCTGTGAAGCAGCCGCAGGGATCCTCTGCCCCCCAGTAGCCTGTGTGGTTGCAGGAGCAGTTGAGGAACATGGGGTAGAGATTGTTAAGCTGCTTCTCCCTAAGAAAGGAAAGGTCTTTCTCAGAGCACCCAAGTGGTTTGGTTTGGTGTGGCAGCACATGGAGGAGGCACCGTAGGAGTACAGCCCTTGTTTTCTGTTACTTAGTACGATCCCACACTCAGTGCATCTGACCTTGACTGTCCGAGCCTTTGGTACACCCCCAATCGTGGAAAAAACCACCACAGCCAGGACTGTTGAGCGCTGTCCACGGATCACCCATTTCGTAAGCCGGACAGTCGTATGGTCCATGGACAATTAGTTGGGGTTTTTAAACAGAAAAAAATATGACATGACAATACACAATATATTTATAGTATACAAAATAAATATATTTATTTATATATTTATGAAAGGAAAGGGGTATCAGAATGGGAATCATAAATGGGAGAATTTGGAATTTCTGTACAATGATGATCAGGGAAGGGAGGAAGTGAAGTTTCATCAAAGCGTCTATCATGAATATTTTGGGAATTTGATGGGGATTATTGCTGTGGACAAGTGGGACAGGTGTAAGAGGGACAGTAATAATCAAACATTTTAATAACATGATTTTTAACATAATGTAAAAGTTTTTTAAAGTCATTACTAAGTTCATCCAATTTTGCATACAAGATCATAATTTCATTATATACAGTTGTGGATAGACATTGTCTTTGTGATTGTTGTAATTACATTGGGGTGTTGTTTTCTCATGTAAATTTGGTACTATAAGAAAAGAAGAAATTATTATTTCACTGAGGTCTGTAGAAATTACATTATTTGGTTATATTAAAAGATGTATTTTTTACAATTAGAGATGTTATCATCACTCATTTCTTCTGTTGGAAAGTGTTCTTCCAACCACTCAAGTGTGTTTGCCATTCCTGTTAAAATAAAACAAGTCACATTTGCTTATAAGAAATGTTTACATAACGATTGGTAAAAAAAGACAAATAAATACACTGCACTTACTATTTGGTGAGAGATTGTTTTGAAATGAGCGCTTGGTGTATGTGAGTTTCTATGAAGAGTAGTATTGAAGTGATAATGTGAGGAGTACAGTTATGGTTTGTGCTTGGTGTATTCCAACATATTGTGTCATGAATTAAAAAATCATGTGTACATTGTGAAGTTATCATTTGGTATATTTGGGTGTAGTAAATATAAGTGATGTTGTTTTATGCATATGTGTTTATTGGGTGATGGGTAGAAAATGTTCTGCCCTCCCCTGTGGTTCTGGGCTTTTTCAATGCTACCTTCTATCCGTGAACTATCACACTGTCTGTGGACTCTGCAGCTGCTACATTGGGGGTGAGTATAATGTAAGGAACTTGTAGCTAATTAAGGGTGCACTGGTAAACACCTATGAAATTCAGTGAAACAAAGTTGTTAAACAGGACGTTATGGTTACAAGTAAAACTGAAAACCCCAAGAAATGTGCCAGTTATGGTAAGCTAAGCAACCATAACTCGCAACACCACCGTGCACTGCTAAGACTAACATGCAGGACATCAAAGAGGACATTCCAAATGTCCCTGATGACATAATTGATAACATCACATATCAGGGCCACTTGTTTATGTTCACTGACATATCTAGGCCAGGCTGTTTTGTTCACTGACAATCAGAATATGAAAATACAAAAGGTGCTGAAGTTCTGAAGAAAAAAATAATTTTGTTAAAAAAAAGTTATTTTATAATACAATATGCAAAAGCTGCATCACAAAAAGATGTTTCACAGATGAAGATCAACTGCTTCCATACCTTCCCTATGTGGAATAGAGGAATAAAGACTGTTAACTTCTACAGAAAAGAGGATCCAGTCATCAGAAATGTCTGAAATTTGAGACAACAGATTGAAAAAATGTGTTGTATCCTTTATGTATGTTTTACCTGCTTGCACAAGCGGTTGAATAATTGTATCTATATAGATGCCTAATGGTTGCAAAATACTGTTAGTGCTAGCCTATATAGGTAGTCTTAGTGGGTCCATTAACATTTTGTGTACCTTGGGCAAAATATGGAAGGAAGTTATTTTTGGATGCTCAGTCAGCAGATAGTACGTTCTGAAATCCACTCATTTTCTACAGCTTGCAAAACACAAGTTTTAATAAGATGTTGTATTTCAGGTGTAGGATCTTGCTGTAATTTAAGATAACTTGTGTTATCTCCAAGCAACCTTTTGTTTTCACGATCATAGTCTGCAGGATTCAGAATCACAAGAGAGCCACTCTTGTCAGCCGTTCTAAACATCAAGTTAGAATTGCTAGCTAAATGTTGCATTGCTTTCCAATCTCCTTTAGACTGATTACTTTGTATAGGCCTGTTGCATTGTATGTTCTTAAAACCATCCAAACCGTCCTATGAAAATCCGTAAATGCTGCATTATCTACATGTGGATTAAACATTATTTGTGGCCCGTATTCAAGAAAATTAGTATCCCTTTCAATCTCTTCATGGAATTCTGTTTGAGCAAAACATATTTTCAATTGCATTTAACACATAAAGTGTTCAACATCTATTTGTGCTTCAAATTCATTACTCGAAAATGTAGGGACAAAACTCAAACCTCGATTGAGCACCATTAACTTAGCCTTAGTAGGCATATAGCCAGATAGATTAATAATAAATCATTCTTGGAATATCGGGGGATCTGCATCTGTGTTGTTCCTTGACCTCCATTTACCTCTCCTGGTCCTTTTCCTGATCCTAAAAAAGGTAACCTAAACTTGAAGTCCCTTGCCCACTACTCCCAGATTGAGAAACAGCTACAGATGCTACCAATCCCCTTAATTCACTAGAAGAAACAACAGGTACTGTCAATTCGAGGTCAGAACTTCTTATATCAGTGGAAGATGACATTATATATGAGTATGCAACACAAGTGCCATCTTCTTGTGGCCACAAGAAAAGTGACTATTTTTACTACCAATATTTCGGCAACACCAAAAGGTGTCATGGGGAGTGGGAGGGATCCAAAGGAGGTTCAGCCAACTGTTTCTGGTGTGGAAGGGGGAGTGGAGTTGCAGATTGCTTAGAATGATGAAAAAGGTGGAAAAACACACAGTGCAGTGGTGGAAGATATGGGATGCACCTGGCCCTCCTCTCCACCACCACTCACATTCCCTGATCATAAATATGAGAATAATGCTCATAATGTGACTAAGTCCCTTTCCATTCTGCCCTCTGGTCCCAATCACTCTGCCGGGCACACCTTGGATGGTCTCATCTCTTCGGACATCCCCCTCTAAAATCCTCTCACTACTTCTCCCTCCTAGACTGACCACTCTGTTCTTTCTTCTCACTTGAAGCTTCCTGTCCCCTGGGCAAAGGCCCACTTAGCACTGCCTCCTTCCTTTGCGGACATTTGACCTATGAAGCGAGTGCCAGTGGCCGCGTTTGCCTCCACTTTCTCTCGACCACCTACTCCTGTGGCTGACTCGCATCCGGACACAGCCCTTTCCAACCTTCACCTTTCTATCTCACACTCTGAGCATCCTTGTCCCTGTCATGAGGATCCACATGAAGCCTGACAAAAAGTTCAACTCTTGGTACAACTCTGATCTGGCTGCTCTGAAACGCAAGTGCAGAGCAGCTGAATGGAAATGGGGAGCTTCGGGTGCACCCTTTCACAAACTGGCCTGCCTTCTACTTCAAAGGCAATACAGACTCTCCATCTTCTCTAAAAAAAGGGTCCATATTCAAGCCTGCATCTCTGCAGCCTCTAACAACACACCCGAACTATTCAAAATCTGCAAGGAGCTGGCAAATCCTATTGCAGTATCTTCCTCTTCTACACCTACTCAGGCCCTCTGCACGGCACTGGCCTCTCATTTCACAGCTAAAACCCAGGACATCTTGTCTGCACTCTCCGTATCTTCTCCTCTCTCAGCCTCTACCTCTGTCAGGCCCCCCTTGGCTGCCCCCCTTCCTCTCCTGTCCTCCCTCTCTCCTGTCACACCTAATGATGTTTCCAGACAAGTCCGGTCTCTGAAAGTCTCATCCAAACAGGTTACCCTCTGCCCCTGCAGCACCATTAAGGACGACATTGGTTCTTTCACTCCAGCCTTGGCCAATTTCTGCAATCAGTCTTTTGCCACTGGAGTCTTCCCTTCTCCTCTCAAGCACCCCCTTTTATAACCCCTGCTAAAAGAGCCTTCTGCCGACCCCTCCATTCTGAGAAACTATCACCTGATCTCTATCAATCCTTTCCTGGGCAAAGTCCTGGAGAAGTTGGCTATCTCCCAGCTACCCCCCTACATCAAAGCGGTGAGCAGCCAGATGATGGAAACCTCACTCCTGAACACTCGTGAAGATATGCTGTCTAACTTTGATTGTTGCTCTCCCTCTGTTCTTATTCTCCTCGACCTATCCTCTGATTTTGACTTGGTGAACAACAAAATCCTGATTACTCATCTCCACGATACCCTGGACATCACAGACCAGGCACTGGCGTGGCTGTCATCTTTCCTTTTGGACCAACCTTCCCAGGTTCAACTTGGGTCTTTCCTCTCAACCACCTCTCTATCCACATCTGGTGTCCCAGGGGTCCATCCTCTCCGCCTTGCTTTTCAGTGTCTAGCTGGCCCCTTCGGCCCTCCTGAGCTCTACCCTTTCCTTAACTTTCAGTGCTATGCAGATGAAACTCAGCTCTCCTTCATGCCACCCTCAGCCTCCTCCTCCACCGTGCTCATCCCTGACTCTCTATCTGCTATTCAGGCATTGTGTGCCTCTAAGGATCTCTGCCTTAATGACAGTAAGACTGAGGTCGACCTCATTGTGACCCCTGCTACCGATTTTCCCCTCTCACTCTGGTCGGCCTCCGTGGGACCTCTGCCCTCACCCTCTTGTGAGGCTAAAAAACTTCGACTCCACTCTCTCCTTCTTTCCACACATTACAGACCTTGCCCCTCCTTAGAGGTACTCTCCCTTTTCTCACCAACCCCCAGAGGTTCAGTGTCTCCAGAGCCCTGTTTCTCTCTAGGCTGGACTACTGCAACAACCTCTTTCTTAATCTGCCTAACTCTACTCTTCGTCCTCTGCAACATATCCCGAACAGGACTACAAGACTTATCCTTGGCCTCAAGATCAGGGACCATATCTCTCCGGCCCTAAAATACCTCGAATGGCTATTGGTGGCCTCAAGGATCAAGTTCAAGACCCTCTGCATTGTCCACAAGACTTGCTGGGGCCAGGGACCTCACTATCTCCAACTCTCTCTTCCTAAGTACCTTCCTACTAAAGCCCTCCACTCGTCGACTTCTAATTCTCTGTGGGTGACTCGATTCTCCAAGCAGAGATTGAGGGGTAGATATCTCTCCTCTGCAGGTGCCTCCCTCTGGAACAGCCTCTCTGCCTATCTCCGCCTTGAGTCGGATCACCTTAAATTGTGGAAGCTCCTCAAGACCTTCCTTTTCTCCTCTTCTTTCTCTCTTCCTGTTCCCTGCTAGCCTCCCCTTGTTCCTGTACCTTTCTGCTGACTGGCTGCTTGGTGTTCCTGTGAGTCTTACAGGACACCAGGTCCCCCCGCCCATCCTGTCCCCCTGCATTTGACTGATGGCCTTCCTGCACTGCTGTCAGGCCTCCCTTGCACTACCCGGTTGTGATTCCCCTTGGAGTCCCAGCCTTCCTTGCTTTTAACTCAGGGCCCTGCTGCTCTGGGTGGACTTCTCCCTGTACCCCCTCCCCTGAACTTCAGTCTGCACACTTGCATGATCTAAATGATACTAGGCCACGTAGGATTTGACTTTTCCTCCCTTGTTCCCCCTTTCTTGCCTGGTTGTGCTTTGATATGATATGATGTGTATTTACAACCCACCTGTGCATAAGTGTTTCTAGGCGTGACAAGACAAGGAGGGGAAACAAGGTAGGACAAAATAACAATCTTACTAGGCCTTGTGTCATTCAGATGGTGCAAGTGAAGGGAAGACATGCCAGGTGGGAGAGGAAGGGGGAAGTGCAGTTAACTCACAAGTGCAACCAGCGGGTGGTTCAAAAGTGTAGAGAGCAGGGAGTGTAGGGTTGCAGATGCAGACCCTTACGTGCTGGGGAGCCCACAGGCAGTGCAAGGGCAACTGGATATGCAGGAGCCTGGGCCCAGTTTCAGAGGGTGACCAGGTGACCAGTGCATGGAGCAGTCAGGTACATCAGCGGGGGAGAGGAATAGAGAAAGCGGAAGCGTAAAGGAAGGTCTTGAGTTGCTTCCGGAACCAAAGGTGGTCCTGCACAAGTTTGAGGGAGCCATGGAGGCTGTTCCAGAGGGAGGCCCCAATCGAGGAGACATATCTTCCCCCGACTCTCTGCTTGGAGAAGTGCCTGACCCTTAGAGAGTTGGAGGTGGATGAGCACTGAGCATTATAGCAGCATTATAAATAACATAATCAATAAATAAGGATGACTAGGATAAAATTCTCCCATATGCCACGAGTTGTAAAAACAGGGGCAGGGTGAGAATAATGCCTGCACTATTTAAATCAGCCTGCTGATATCATGTTGATGGTAAACAGGTTTTGCTAAAAAAGAAATGAGTATTTACATTTTATTATGCTTTTGTATATCTTTCAAATTGATTATGCACTTTACAAGCAATGTTTACATTTTTGTCCCAGTAGTTTGCTGGTAGATTTATTTATTCTTTCTTAATAATTGCTCGAAGAATGTTCAAACAATGTAATTTTAAATTGTTATTAACATGTGCAATCTTTTATGGTGATTGTTGAAATGAAGCTAAATGAAACAAAATGAAACAAAATAAAAAAACATAGTTGTTAAACAAATCATCGAGGTCACAAAAGTTAAGGACATTCCCCACGTTCTCCTAGAGAAAATATATACTAAAGAAATCCTTAGCAACCCACAACAAATCAACAACCCACAAAAAAACAACAGAGTTAGTGCATTTTTGGTTGGATATGATGTCAGCATAACATAAATGTGACGCTCCAATACGCGAAAGATTTTTATTATAAGTCTAACTAATTAAATAGAATGCTTGGAGAATGTGCCAATACATGCTTTGCTTGTAGAGATGATATAATCAATTATGTTTTGGATTAGCATCATTAATGGTGCAGAAATATCATATAGGTAGAATTTCAAGTTAAATCTGTTTAATATCTACAACAGGACCCTAGCGGAGTTCCCCCTGGAGAGCCTAATGCAGGTGAATTACCTGTTGCAAACAAGTCTACCACATAATCCTTCAAATGTTCTTACAATGGCATTAGGGGATTTTAACCTACAATATGAGCCGTTGAAGATTCTCAACGATATCTGAGAAGTCCAGGAAGCAGCTTTGGGGATATCACAACTACTTAGTGATTATCACAAAAAGACGCTTTGTCTATCAATAGAGATAGGAGGAATCATGCATAAAGCAATCTCATGGCCTGTAATGGACAGTCATTAAATGGCTAGCCGGCAAGGACCACCTTTCATGGGCACAGTGGCAATAGCAAGATAGACTATATTGCGATTGATGTAATATCATGGAATCAAAGTGATGGACCGTTATGAGAGTGATCATAAACCCCCTAGCCTGTCTGGTGTCTCCATTGAAGTGTGTTTTGAATGAGGAGAGTGCGGTGTATCAAAAAGTGGATACTGAAATCCAGGGCCAATCACAGCGGGTTGGGAATCAGTCAAGGGTTATCAAACAAAACATGAAACTAGAACACTATCAGGCCATTGAGGGTCATGCAGCCCGCATCTGTGATCCTCGAATTGATGCAAATCTGATTCTCGAAGAATTTTCGGCCATTAATCAAAGTCTGCAAACCCTGCTGATGAAATCCAAGAAAGTGCCTTGCAGAAACATAACTCAATGCAGGATTGGTTTGATTGAGGATTGTAAAAACATAAAGCAGCTCTAATCTCTTCCCTTAGAGGGAGCCCGGCAGAAGATATGCAGGAGGCCATTATCATACCCATTTATAAAAAAGGGGGGAGAGAGATGCCAGGAAAATATTGACCCATCTCCCTCCTCGATGGGGCAGGGAACATTTATGCAAAAGTCATCCTGGAACATCTACAGAGTTAGACTGCCTCAGAAGGTATTTTGGGCCGATTGCAAGCCGGCTATCAAGATGATATGGGAACATTGGAACAATGCCTTATATTGGATCTCCTGGTGATAAAAGCATACAATCCTCAGAAATACCAAGCTTTATGCCATTTCTGCAGACCTTTGCACCACTTTTTACTCAGTTTCAAGGAACAAACTCTGGTCGGTGCTAGCTGCCTATTACGTACCTCCAACACTACTTGCTATAATCTAAGCCTTATATAAAGACAGCAAGGCCACTGCACGCTGGGGTGCGGGTGATGAAATGCACAGAGTATTTTGCAGTAAAGTGGGGGTGGGGGGTGCAGGTATGCGTTCTGGCCTCACTCCTCTTTTGTCTATACATCAACGGATCAATAGAGGAGTTGGTGACCAATAGCTTGGACGCACCCAGGATGGGCAACATGCACTATCCTGCGTTATTTTTCCACAGATGACACTGTGTTGCTTGCTACCAGCCCATTGGGTGCCAAGCATGCAATCAGAATTTTCGCAAAGAAGTGTGGGGAACCATGCCTGGAAATAAACATTGCTAAAACTAAAACACTGATTTTCAAGCATAGATCATCCAGGAGAACCAACATCCACATTGAAGTAAATGGGGAAAAGTTGGAGCAAGAGGCGGCCTGTGATTATTTGGGCCTCTGATTTTCAGAGAATGGTCTTTGGTGTGAGCATGTACTGAAAGTGAACTTTAAGTTGGAAAAGATAGCTGGGGGTATAGGAACGTTCTTTTTCTCACACGGTGGAGGTGATTTGTCCCCAGCTCTTCAACAATACAGGTTGCAAGCTGTGCGAGCCACTCGTTATGGAGTCAAACTTTGGGGATATGCAAATTCAACTGCTTTTGGATTTATGGAAAATAACTTTTTAAAATCCTTGCTCATTCAGTTTAAGGGTACTCCTAATGCAATCTTACATTTGGAATGTTACATCCGACCTATAGACACTATCCCTTCCCCTCACCCTCTTGTGAGGCAAAAAACCTTAGTGTCATCTTTGATTCCTCTTCTCCTTCTCTCCTCACATCGTTGACCTTGCCAAGAAGGCCCACTATCAACTGTGCCTCCCCAGAGGTCTTCTCCCTTTCCTCACCATACCCCAGAAAAGCAATGTCTCCAGAGCTCTGGTCCTCTCTAGGCTTCACTACTGTAACAGCCTCTCCCTCAATCTTCCTTCTTCTCCTCTTCATCCCCTTCAACTAATTCAGAATAAGGCTGCAAGACTGATTCTTGGGTCAAGCCCCGGGACTTCATCTCTCCAGCCCTAATTTCTCTCCACTGGCTCCCTGTTGCTGCTAGGATCGAATTCAAGAACCTATGCACCATCCACACGAGTTTCTGGGGCCTGGGACCCCGCTATATCATAATTACTCTCCCTAAATACCTCCCTGCTAGAGCTCTTCGGTCTACTAGCACCAACTCTCTGCAAATCAGATGCTCTTTAAGCAAATAGTTGGGGGGTAGATGTCTCTCCTCTGCAGGAGCCTCCCTCTGCAATGGTCTCCCTACCCTTCTCAGGCTTGAGCCGGTTTTCCTTAAGTTCTGTAAGCTCATCAAGACCCTCATTTTCTCCTCCTCCTTCACTCTCCCCCTCCCCTGCTAACACCTTCTTCTGTCTCATTGACTGGCTGCCTGGTTCCCTCTGAGTACTATAGGGTTCCGTCCCCCCCCACGCAGTCCCCCTTCCCTTCACTTACCTGCATTTCCTTGCACTTGCCCACTGCCTCCCATTTAGCACTTGCACCTCACCTCTTCACCCATTTCCCTTCCAACCTTAGCACTTGTTTTGCGCAGACTGCCACCCCCTCGCACCTCTTGTTCTGCACTTGCACCTTCCCAATGTCACAAGGCCTAATAGGACCGTTATTGTGTCTTCCCCCTGCACCCCCACCCCTTTTTTTGTCTTGTGGCGCCTTGAAACACCATTTGTTGTATAGGCACCTTACAAATATCCAATAAATATACATATCTTCATTACATTATAAACCTCCCAAAAGTGGCTTTTCCAACAGCACCAGACCATAGAATAATCCAAATGGATGCAGGGAAGGCAACTGCGCTACTGTTAAAAGATGCCAGCCCTAATGGGCTAAAATGTAAAATGTAAAATATATCCCACGCCTCCACCATGACGATAGTTTTCATCCACCATCTACTGTATTACCACCGTGCAAACAGTACGCTCAACCTACAATGTTCCTCTTATAAAATGTTTCTGTTGGAAGCACTAGGTTATTTCAAGTAAATACAGCCTAACTGAAAAACAGCCATCCACCGGCTGCAGCACTTTCTGACTGAAAGGGCACACGTTACCTACCACTGGCTGCCACCAAAACACTGTATTTTTCAATCACACTCGGAAAATAACATTGAACGCATTTCTTCTCGAAAGGGCCACAAATATGCAATACTCGAAGACTGCTTTGATTTCGACACCGTCTAAAACCAATACTACCAACAAGGGCGACGGCCTTCAGAGATGTCTAGAAAATTAATGTTTTGTGAGGAACCATTTTGACATTAATTGGCCGACGACCTTTAATGGACAGTTTATTAGCACATAAAGACGCACATTTCCGTCCTTAATGATACCCACATCTGCAGCTCCATCAATTGTCGATTTCTATTTTTTCTATTTTGTAACCACGGGAACGCATCTGACAGAGAACAGGAGCTATATTTAGACTTCATGACAGCTCAGGAAACTAATAATTACTTGTCATGCGATCAATTAGTTAATGATACTTTTAAACAGGGGCAGTAATGGAAAACGAAATAGAATGTTATTTCATGCTGACCGTGTGCTTCTAATAATAAAGACTTTATCAAATCGAGAATGTAAAAAAGAAGGGCCACCATTTTATGTAAGCAGAATACAGGGAATATTAACATAGCTTTCACATTTCTGTGTATGGCCTTCCTTTTAAGTATTGTTTTTTTTTTTCTTCTTTGTTTAAGTTGCAGTATTTTTGAAAATGTACTTTATATATTTTAAATGTTTGCAATGTTTTACTACCTGTGCCAAAAGAATCTCCCCTTCTGAACAGCGGGTTTTCATCATTTTTTCCCAGCAGCAGAATAATTAAAGGTCAACCCTGCTCTCCAAATAACATTCACTAGGCATACAACTGATTAGAGCTATGTTTTTATAGTATGTTGTGTCAGCACACACGTTGAGAAAACCAGGTTATTGAATGAATAAAGGTCAAAATGTTGTCTAAACCTAGACCTGGATCATTGGTGTAAAAAAAACAAATGAACCCAGCTCTCCGTATTGGTTGAATTGAAGATATTTAAGGAAAATATAGTCAGCACTTGCAGGGATTGTTAACACATGAATACCACGCAACTTGGCTTACAGCTACATTTTATAAGCTGTTGGTCACTCATCAGAAGTGACCTCTGCCTGTCCTTTGAGCCAAAGCATCAGCTGTGAGTTTAGTTGAACTCAACACTCATATTTATGTATGGGTTAATGTTTGTGTTTTGTGCAGGGTCCACGTCACCTTGCGCCACTTTCTAGAGCTAGGGTTGAGCTGGATGTGTAAACGTAAGGAAACAAAAGCCTCTTCAGCTGGAAATCAAAATAGATAGACAAGGCTGCAGTAGAGGTCATTTGAAAGAAGCACATATAGACAGTTGGGAAGGGAACAAACCCATCCCAACCCCCTAGGCGCTATAGGGTAAGACAAGCCCCATTGGAAGACCTCTGATAGCCCAAGTTGGAGAGGGGTGGCCTAAGGGTCCACACACAATCACAATATTATGCTCAATGTTGACGATTAAACATAATCAGATGCCATTTTGTAGCTCTGGGCAAAGTATAGGGCATGCATGGCCATGCAGTATTCAGTGTATTAGACAAAAACCAGGAGTACCGAAGAGGAAATCTGAATAGGCCCAAGCGCTGACGAGAGAGGCGCACACTGCTAACTTTCACAGAAGCCCTCCTTTGTTCTGAAATTGTTGCCAATATGTTGTTAGAGGAAAGAATGTGCCCTGCAAGGCCATAAGACAGCACCAGGCACCTTGGTGTACGTGTTATCACACACATGCCAAAGCAGGCCTCCGACCCCCACCCAGCCAACCATGAGTTATAGCCCCTACAACTGCCCCAGTCCTAAAATCCCTGATTCCAAGATACCAGTTGACCCCAAACCACCAACCATAAACCAATTCACCCCAAAAGATCTAAGAGTATGGTCGTCCCACCTTTATTTTTACAATGGCATGATTTCAAAGTGAGGGTGGAAGACTTGGAAGCCAAAAGACGTGATCCGGATGAGTGAAATGTGTTTGTGTGTGGGTTAATGTGACCTCAAGACTCCCCCTGTGCTAGTCGTTGAGCATACCAGGTGCAAAAAATAATGATAAAATAGCACTATTTACAAATGTAGCGAATTGCTTCTTTGGCCTTGGTTCCCTGGAGACGATTAGCCCAGCAGACCTCACATGATGGAAGACAGACGGAATGGACTGGGAGCAATGGCCTGGCATCCCCTATGGCACAGGCTGGCCATGTATAGGGTCGCACCAAACAGCCACATGGTTTTTACTGTATACAGATGATACTGTGTCCCCTTTTAAACTTCTACTTGCACCCCTTCTCCCCAGAACTTTCATTGGCAGCAATATAGAAATAAAACTTGTTATCCTGGCAAGAGTTTCTTGGACCTTTTTCCTTAGCAGGTTGTATTTTTTCTGGTGTGCGCGTTTAGGGGCAAACCTTCAATTGGTGATCCCAACGTGATCCCAGAGCCTTCTGTGCCTGCAGAGGTGTCTAGGCTGCTTAACCAGAGGAACCACACCCACCTACAGCGACCAGTCCTGGAAAAAACGCATATTCCTGAGTTGTTTTACAGGAGCCATCTTTGTAGAATTCCTGTCTGCTCTTTGGAGCTGGGCGCAGCTCTGGGGAGAGTGCAGGTTGCTGTTATTGGAACCCCTTAACGGAGGAGTGCAGGTAAACACGCGCACGTGAGTATACACTTGCAAGTGATAAAAAGCTGGGGACGGGCATATGGGAAGGTGTGAAAAGAGTGACCACGTGGAGAGTGAGAAAATTGGAGTGGTATGGATGTGGTTTGTTTTATTTTGTAGTATTATTCATTTTTTAAGAAGGTGTGTAGTATGCTTATGGCATGTGTGTGTGGATGTGGAATGTGTGTGTGGAATTTGATGAGTGATGCATGGAATGTGTGTGTTGTGAGAGTGCTGGAACTAGAATGTGAGAGTGACTGTTGGAGAAAGATTCAGTGTGAGGAGGATGCTCTATTGGTGGGCTGTTACATTAAGACTTCAATAAACAATAGAGTCTTACTCTACACTGCCTCCGTGCAGTACTTCATTTCTTTAACAAGTAAATATTCTTGACCATCACGTGATGTGCACCCCTCTGTCAGATCCTGATCCAAGTGTGAATAGCGAGGTCAACTCTGCTGTGATAATACAATGGTTAACTGAAGGGAACCCCTTCTTTTAGAAGCGGGGGAATGCATATATTACACAACCAGAAATTGCTTCTACCAGGACTTTGTCAAGCGTGCCCTTTGATCCTATTGTAATGTCTACTGGCAGATACATGTAATTTACTTTTAGACACTCTGCACTTGCTGATATCTGCCTGGATAGACCTTACTTCATACCAAACGTTTCCTCTTTCTTATAGAATTTTTTTTTTATTATTATTTATTCAATCGTAGTTTTTTTGAAAAAATATATTTCAATTCATTCATAATTCTTTTCTCTTTTTCATTGTTTTTCACACCTTGATCCCCTGCACTGTTGTGCATGAACAAATATCCATGTGCGACATATAGAACTCAATGAAATTCCAACACAAAGACATACAATGATAAAACATGCATACATATCACTGTGAATGAAATAAAGTCTGCAAGTGTAAAGCAACATACAATATTGTTAAAAACTATCCTTGAGGTCTGTTATCCTACGCTGGAAGTAGCTGTGTCCAATACATAAACGTGATCTCGTACTAAATCCTGATTTAGTACAATTAAACACCTACTCTTGTAGAAATCTAAGGCTTATCATGTATTTATTTATTTATTTAATTATTTATACATACACTAAATTAAATTTCGAAAAAATATCGAAAAATGTCGACATTTTTGTTTGTCGACATTATTGTTTTTCGACATTAATTTGTCGACATTTTGACTGTCGACATTATTGCTGTCGACATTATGACTGCACACCGTATTTATTATGTTTCCTCTACACCAGTTTCAGTTTGGTGAGCTTGTCACCTCAGGGTCTTATAGTCGTTGGTGAAGCTTAACCTTCTTGCAGACATCCCGTGATTATGATGGCCATGCAGCCACCTCTGTGTGCTGCAAACCGCTGTGTTTTCAAATTGGTTGAACATCATCTTCTGGCGTGGCTTTCCTTTTCAAGATGGCACCTAATCGGGAGGATAGCTCAGGTGCAACGCGCTCGCCTTGGCAGCAAGACGACCCGGTGCAACGCAGGTTCGATACCTGGGTCTGCGCTTAGAAACCTCTGCGTATTAAGCACGTTATAAATAACCTATCATATCATATTAAGTGCGTTATAAGTAGCCAATTACATTTACATTTACATCTGTGCTGTGTGGACCAATACCTTCTATTTATAGTTTTGTGTTCCTGGCAAGGTATATTCATCGATCCTTTTTATGAAGTTGATTTAAGAACATGATATTTTGTGATTAAACGCAAACTGACTGGTGACTGGAAGAGGTTGCTGCTCCTACATGTGACGTGGCTCCGTCCTTAGTGAACCGGGGTCCTAGTTTGTCGGCCACCACCGCCGTACCTATTACTACTACTTTCAGTGTGGTTGTGATATTCGACACGAGATAGCAGAAACATGTTAATTTCTAAAGAAAGAAAGAAAGAAAGAAAGAGTTCAAAATAAGGTATGGTATGAAGTATATTTTACACAGTTAACAATTAACAATGATATGTAGGTTCCATGTGTTAAAATTGTGCCAAAAAAAGCTGTTTACACAAAGGATTGCGGCAAAAAGGCTGTGGTTTTGCCGCAGCAATCCATGTAAAGGATGCGGGGGACACAACCGCAACCTCCAGACCCATTATACCATTTAATGTGAGCGGGGACACCCCCGCAACTCCCACTACCCTTAAATGGCATAATGGGATACACCTTTACCAGGTCAAACCACAGCATTTTTGCAGCGATTATTTTGGACAGGTGACATTTTTGCATCGATTTTATTACTGTATACCAATATTTGCAAAGGAACAATTAATGGTTTCCCCCAAACAATTCTTTCAACCACAATGTCAGCCACATTCGCCTCTTAACTCAACAACTCCTCCTCTACCAGGTCTTGACAATTTAAGCAGTACGTCCATTTCTCCAAATCGATAGTTTAATTAAACGAGTCTTTAAATGCCAGCAATATGGCTCCAGCTGTTATTTTGATTGAGTGAGACAGAAATCCCCAAATTCCAGTTTTACACTAGACAGTATTTGAATGTCAGCCGTGACATGTGAAAGAGAAAAACATCTAGGTATATAGAGAGGATTAATGCTTAACTGTGAAGTAACACGCTGCGAACTTAAAACTTGGAAATGCCAATGAGTTAGCTTCTGGCCTTTCATTCTTCAGTTGTTTTTGAAGCCCCTGACATTTCATGGGTTGCGAACCATTCAATAATATCACATCACATATTTCGTCTGGCTTCATGCAGGGCAGAATATGCAAGGTATTAATTCAATGCACACAACTAAATAATCACACAGTAAATGCATCTATGTTTTTTTTCCCCCACGAATAAATGCGTGCTGCCTGAAAATGAATATCTTTACTGTGATAATGTAAATGGGATTAGCTTTATTGTATAATAGGTATAACCTCGTATGGGCAGCCGAAGCCACCATGCAATATGGTCATCTAATGCCTCATGCACCCAAGAACTGAATCATATGCCTTAGTTCAGCCATTTTATGCTATGTTCATTCTCACATGCAACAGTCATCAAATGCCCTGCTAAATTCTCATATGCCATGTACACTGCTACATACGCACGTGCACTGCAATAACACGACACGTGCAGTCTTATTAGAGCAGTTATCACACAGAATTCATGGGGAGCTAGTACAGAAATAGAAGTGCCTGTGGAGTCTAATGTGCGGTTCTGTATATTTCTGATATTGTACATATTGTAGATAAGGTTTGCATTGGCTTTTTCCATAATTATTTTGGTAATAACTTCTGATTTGCTAGACGGGTACAGATAAACATTAATAAAAAATATTGTCTTGCACGTGCCTCTACGAAATTCATTAAATGGTTCAAACGTTATTAAGAAAACAACAAATACCGTTGTTGGTCGACTCTCATTCATTGTGCCATAGGGGAAAAGGTGCTTCAATTGAAGACCTCGGTCCAAGTTACAGGATCTTTGGAACGTTGCAAGTGCAAGTTTGCACAGTATTAGCCCTGGTGCACAAATGAATTGAAAATGTATCTTGTTTCCACAACGGCAATGTTTGCTGTGGTGCTTATAACATGCCAAATTGCACTTGTCACAGTGCAAAGGTTTTCAAATGTGTGCCTGTTAAGTGCTAATACTGTGCAAACTTGCACTTGCACCGGTGCAACATTTCTGTAATCTGGCCCCTGTGACGAAAAAAACTGCTGTACAGATATGCACCCAGTAAGGAGCATTCTGCAGAGAAGGGAGTGTCAGCTGTTCCAAAAAAAAGTGTATAAATCTCCCATGGGGCATTGCAGAAGTGAGGTTTTTCATAACTTAAATCCGTCATGTTTTGTTTTGCTCGATACAAGTGATTACTGCAGGAAGTTGAAAAAGAAAAGTTCGCAATGCGAGATTTGGAGAGGTGAAAGAGGGGGTTTCACATTAGGATAGAGGTGGCGAGCGAGGAGGAAAGCGAACCACAAGTTTAGTTAGAGAGTGTGGGGTGGGCTGGAGAGCCATTTTAGTGACAGACATGTTTTGTCTTAAGAAAACATTGAAAAATTCGTTTAGAAAGAAAATGCATCTTGGAAACCATTGCAAGGCAAGGAGCAGTAAGAGAGGGTAAGGGAGAATTTGCACGGAGTGGGTAGATGGGGATCATAGAAAGCAGAAAGGGACACTTTGGAAACATACCATAGAAGAGAAAGGAGGGTATGGGCAAGCAGGAAATGGGTCAATTATCAGCAGCTCATGTGCTTTAAGTAATTTTGGTGCAAGAGGGTCAGTGCCCATGGCCATATGGGTCTGATCATTTAAAAGCGAAGGGGATATTGGTGTTTGCGGGAGGCCCAGGCCACAGGCCAAGGCTAAAGCCAGTGGTCTACAATCATCTTTGCCTAATTGTTTTCAGGTGGACCGTTGACATGGCCCCAAACCATGACCACTGGCCACAGAGTAAATCCAGGGCCTTTGGAATGTGGTTAGTTACTGAGTAGGGGGACATGGACCACGGCCGTAGACGACAGCCCATGGTCTCCTGGCTTTATGCTTGCCAACCTATTAAGCACTTTCACCCCAGACTACCGCCCCAAAGTACCAAATACCCCTAAAACCCTACATTACATCACAATATGTATCACCTTTTAACTAGCAAAGCCTGAAACATTATAATATTGAATATTTTCCAAATAGTTACTCTATTATTTTGCCATTTGATCAAGATCGATATTTTAGATCTCGTTCAGTCCAGTGTGAAGGGGGGTATAAAATTGTGTGCACAATGGAGAGAAAATGCAGGAAATTAACATAATTATTGTGAGGATTCGACCGGGTCAACAAAGACAGCATGCCACACCTTTCCTGAGATTCCCAAAAAGGATTATATGTCTAAGGAAGCAAAGGTGAAAGAGGGAGCAGATACAAACAAAGACAAGTCCACCTGTCCAACCCCAGAACGTAAAAGCAGAAAATAGATGAAGATGCACTGAATGCACCAATATGACTCTTTCCCTTGTTATGACCAATCAAGAGTTACCTAGGATGATGAAAGGATTCCAAGGGTGCAGTGTCCTGGGTCTGCATTGTTGATGTATACAGCATCCAGGAAGGAACACAATGGAAGGCAGACAAGAAACAGGAGGATGACGTATGGACGTCCAAAATCACAAGCTTGATAGACTAAAGGCACATCTGATGGGATGAGGTCAGTAAGAATCTAGTCCTGATCAGAAGAGTGAAAAGGAGAACTGTTCTGGGCAGGATTGAGGGGAACTGTAGAAGAAAGGAAAGAAGGGCTCCAGAGACAATCTTCAGCTCCTCTGAGATCATGATTCGATGTACCATAGTAGCTCACAGGAACCAAGAAGTTTAAGGATAAAGGTTAATGTGGCAAACCAAGGAAGTCTCCATTGTTGATTAGAAAAAGGAGCGAAAATTGACAGTTTAAATAATGTCTCCAATGTAAGATGGCCACTGTGCATGCCACATGGCTTAACGTTGGCCACATGTATTTCACTTGTGGCTTGGCCTAATGATTCATATAGTTTAGGTAGTGCATCTGCTGTGCCATTGCTTGTACACATAGGGATGCAACTGCCAATGGGCAGAGAGCAAGCCCATGATGAGCTGGAAGCCTGAATGGGAAAGGATGCATCAACCTGCATCAACCTGGTGTGACCAGACGCGCTTACAATTGTAGAGAGAGGGAAGAGTGCAGGGAGGTGCAGAACAGAATAGGCTCAGCTATAGTGTGGATTTCATCTGTGCTTCTTGACAATTGCTTTGTAAAGGGTTATTAAACATGTATAAAAATGACATTTTACTTGGGTCATTGAGAATGATTATACCACCCTTAGATCTCAATCATATGATTTGGTCTTTTCTAAGTCCAGACAGTGACCATTGATCATCTCTGAGCCATAAATGCCACACAATCGAACATGGATGACTTAGAAAGGTTCGCAGTACATGGATAATAACTGGGATACTAGCTCCCCACCTCTACCTGTCATATCTGCAGTCCCACAGGGATGCATCCATTAACTCAGGTTCTTCAAATTCTACATTAAGCCCCTGGGAACTCTCCCTCGCCAGATACAACATTCACATCCACCAATACACAGATGATACCCAGATATACCTAAAAACATCATACATCAAAGACAGCCACCAACCTAAGGATTCTCTCTTCTTCATTCAGCTCTGGATGTCCAGTAATTCCTGAAACTGAGCTGAACCCCAACAAAACACAATTCCTGATCCTCTGTAACAAACCTGAGAACTCACATAGCCAGGTGTAGCTGTTCCTTAAAAACCCTTCTGCCGACCCTTTCTGCCTAGCTGACTACCACCCTATCTCAAAAACCCCCTTCCTGGGCAAACTCTTGGAGATGCTGATCATCTCCCAACTGATCCACCACACTACATCTGTTGGTTGTCTCCACAACCACCACGCTGGCTTCAGAGCAGCCAGAGGCAGGGAAACTGTTCTCCTGAACACCCGTGAAGACTTGCTCTCACATCTTGATTCCAATCCTCCCTCCATTCTCATCCTTCTCGATCTTACCTCTGCCTTTGATACAGTCAATCATGCCACCCTTAAAAGCAGCTCTGTGATATCCTTGGCATCACAGTGCTTGGCATTGGACAGGTTGACCTCCTTCTATTTCTGACTGATCTTCCCAGGTTCAACTGGGCCCTTTACTCTCCTCCACCACACAGTCCACCTGCAGCGTCCCTCAGGGCTTATCCTCTCGCAAGGGTTCTTCAAAATCTACCTTGGCCCTCTGGCCCACTTGATCTCCACCTTCTCTCCTCACTTCCAGTGTTATGCAGACAACACACAGTTCTCCTTTACGCTTCCCTCCACTTCCTCCTCTTCATCCTCTCTCATCCCTGACTGCCTGACTGCTATTCAGGCATGGTGTACTGCTACAGATCTCTGCCTTAATGAAGGTAAGACTGAGATCCTACTCATTGGGACCCCTGCTCCCCCTTTCCTACCTACTCTCTGGCCGCTCTCCATGGGTCCCCTCTTCTCACCCTCTTGTGAGGCAAAAAACCTTTCCGTCATCTTCGACTCCTCTCTCTCCTACTCTCCTCGCATCACGGACCATGCCAAGAAGGCCCACATTTAGCTGCACTTTCTCAGAGGCATTCTCCCTTTCCTCACCTTCCCCCAGAAACTCAACGTCTCCAGAGCTCTGGTGCTCTCTAAGTTGAATAACTGCAACAGCTTCTTCCTCAATCTACCTTTATTCTCCCTTCGCCCCCTTCAACTTATCCAGAATAGGACTGCAATACTTACCCTTGGCCTCAATCCCAGGGACCACATCTCTCCAGCACTAAAATCTCTCCACCGGCTCCCGGTTGCTGCGAGGATCATGTTCAAAACCCTCTGCAACATCCACAAGGATTTCAGGGGCCTAGTACCTTGTAACATTCAACTCTCTCTCTCTCTCTAAATACCTACCTGCAAGAGCCATTCGGTCTTCTAGCTCGAACTGTCTGAAAATCTGTCTGAAAATCATAAGGTTTTGCAAGCAGGGAGTGAGAGGTAGATCTCTCTTTCGGCAGGAGCCTCCCTCTGGGATGGCATCTCTGCTCCTTTCAGGATTGAGCCTGATCTCGTTAAGTTCTGGAAGCTTCTCAAAACCCTCCTTTTCTCTTCTTCCTTCCCTCTCCCCCTCCCCTGCTAATATCCCCCTGCTGCCGCATTGACTGGCTGACTGGTCACTTCTGAGTCCTACAGGGAACCAAGCCCGGTCTACCCCAGCACCTCAGTCTCCCTCACCCCCCTAACCTGCACTTGCCCTCCATGCTCAGTATTCCCCTGCATCCCGGTCTCCCTGCCCCCCACAACCTGCACTTGCCTTTCTGTGCCCCCTTCCCTGCCTAGCGTAGTGGGGTGTGAATCTCTACTGAGTCTGGTCCACCTGGCCTCTCCTTAGCACTTGCCTATCCCTAGGTACCCTTTCCCCCCCTGCACACGTATGCCTCCCTCCTGCCCTGCACTTCCCTCCCACCCCAACATCATCCCTTCTGTCCCTACCAGCACTCCCATCCCACTCCCTTTCCACCTGCACTTCTTGTTACTGCACTTGCACAATCCGAATGACAAACCACAGAGTAAAATTCAATCTCCTGACAAGCAGCTTGTTGAAATCCAAATGAACTGCAACAACCAGGGGATATCTTTAATCATGGGCTCCCATTATCCAAAATATATATAACACCCTTCCTGCAGAACAGGACATAACCCCGTAGGTAGAATTGTCACCAGGGTTCAAAGAAAGCTCTGCCAGAAAAACGGGGAAGTCACACCAGTGAGATAATGACTGGAGTCTCGTTGAGATAATGACTGGAGTCTCTTTTATCAGGCAGGCATTAGGGAGGATGGTGTATAGGGAGCTTAGGAAAAGTGCACCCGCAGACAAAGAGTAGGCCCAACTTGCCAATGTTTTGGCACCCATCGAACTTCCTGCAGACATCTGAAGGTACCTTTGTATTAAAACAGCTGTTATTGCCCCCGTAAAGAAGGCTTAAAGTGGATCAGTCAAGTGTGGCAAAATGACTTTGTAAGGTGGCCAAATCTTCCCTTAGTTCTATAATATTTGGGTTCAGGAAGAGTAATGATTTCACCGGAAGCTTACTGGGATATTCGTTGGCCCAAAGTCGCCTGCCATTGCAGTGAAGATAATGATTTCCAAGGAAGAAGACAGTACAACAACCCCCTTCAGGGTAACATTTGGTGAGAACTGCTGTTGGACATGGGATTCCTGCTGCGTAGATCCTGTAACATAAGGGTATGCCTTGCTGCAGGAGTAGACCTGCAAGTTGAAAGCTTTCTTGATTGCCTTTGAGATCTTTCAAGTCTCTTGAAAAACCCACAGTAGCTGCATGTGATATTCTAAGGCTACAGCTCACTTCGACCTTTGAACCTGCTGACTCGATGTTGAATTTGAATTGCTGCTTTCTCCACATGCAAAACCTGTTGAACTTCAAGCTCTGCCAAACTAACATAGCCTGTATATTCTAAGCTTCATCAAGTCTCCGCCTTTTGTCACTGCTGAGCTGCAACCTGCGTTTGACCCAGTTGACCAACTCTTCAACTTGACTCCAAATTGCTGCCTCGGAAAGCACCAAAACACCCGGATTTACACCACCAAGCCCACAAATAAAATATAAAGTATCAACAGTGGATCTTTCGCGACCCGGCCTGAGTTCAAGACCCATAGCGACATTTAAGCCTCAACTCTTTATCTTTTCAGGACATTAAAACCTAAACCCTGCTGCAAGAACAACTACCTGCATACCCCTGCCTTAAACCCCAGAGAATGTATTTTAACTAAATGTCGGCATATTCTGTGTATTTCATTAGTGGGGTGGGTTGTTAGTGATTTTATTCATTCGTCCGTCCTTTATGATTTATTAAAAGCTTGTATTGTTATAGAAACTTTATTGGACATTTCTTTTATTTTGGCCCCACGGTACTATTGTTGTTTTGGCTGTTTCCTTACTGGCTCAAAACCCTCTTAAAGTGTATAGCCTTCCCACTGCCTGTCCTACTGTAAGAGGCATAGTAGGTATTCCATTAATGTTGCACTTGTCACACTTCTATCATTCTGATCACTGTTAGTTTATTAGTAGTGTGGGTCTGTGTATGAGTTTAGAAACAGCCACTCATCCCTGTACAGCTGCAGAGCAGTGGACATTTCACCACACAGTGTGAAAATGCATTGGGGGAGGATTTGTCTGGTCTTGAGGGTCGAGGGAAAGGTACCTTCAGTTAGGGGGCTGTTGATGTTTGTCAGGCAAGGGAGGAGTGCTTCAGTTGGAAGGGTCTTGAGTACAGAGGCAGATGAAATGTTCTATGTATCTGCTTCAGTAGCTAGCCAACCCCAGGAGTCACTCAAGTGATGTACGTTGGGACAGTGAGAGGACTGAATTAAGGATATGTACTTTGATGGGTCACGCCTCATGCCTTCTGTAGGATTTTAGGGTCGTTTTTAAATTGCCATTTTCCTTTATTAACTGAAAATTGACCAGCAAGTGTTTTCATGCCATTCTTGACAGATCCTAAAGACCAGGACAATGCCACTGTTGTTGAAACTGTCTGGAATGTGTTGAATGACACAACACATTTCTTCTTGGAAGACTTTGTCAGCCCAAGAGATAGTGACGCTCATTTGCTTCTAGTGATAAAGGCCTTTTTGGTATATCACATTTGTGACATACCTGAAGGCTGAATCCAGCTCCAGCTGATAGTGTACTTTAAAAATGTGTAGCTTGGAGAACAAACCAGCTTCATTTAAACAGTGAATTATGTTGTTTACTCTTGGGATGAGGTGTCTCACTTATTATCTCCTGGTTTGGCTTGGGCATGTTGAAAAGATGCCCATTCTCTTGCTGCCATCTGTCTTCAGAATGGCGCTATTGGGATACTATTGACAAGCTCAATGAAACCTTGATCCTGAAGTGACTGTGGATCAGCCATGCCATGTTATTGGACAATGAAAGGTATCCCCCTTTAGTGTTGTGTTACTGGTTTAACTGTTGATATGCAATTTTATACTCTGATCTTTTAGTTTACTGAGGTCCTTGAAAAATGACATGGAAACTCCATTCAATAAAACCATTAACTATGCTTTGATAGTTCCTCAAGGAGGACCAGGACCACTAATTTTTCATTTGTTAAACTGAGCGTACACCTTCTGTTGACATCGGGGCTAAGGATGTGGGTGTTGCCGATGTTAAGACGGATTTCTGAACTCTGTCCTGGTGGCGCAGAAGTTCAGAAGGCCAACCTAATTACTTGGAACAGGGTAACCTCTGGACGAGCCAGACCAATCAAGGTAGCGATCGTGGCGGTCAAGACTAGGTCTCAAGAGGGGTGAGGGTGACTGAAAGCCCGCAATGAGCACACCAAGCAAGATCACTTACAAACTACTCCAAACAGTTGTTATATTAAAAATATATACACATTTATTTCAAGGCCTTTAAAACAATGACCGTAGCGAGAAAATCACAATATACCGATAGTAAACCAACACATACCATATCAACACAATATATATACAAATACAACAAGTCTCAAGCGTTATATGCACAAAATGTGTAGTCCACCTAAAAGGGAGGGAAAACAGGCAGTGCGCAATAATGCTTAGACCCAGTTCGCCTTCAGAGGCACCTAACTAGATGGAAGTCCGAGCCCTGCGAAGAGTGGAGCCTTGTGCTCAAAAGTACCTGCACGCGCTGGTGCCAATGGGCAAAAGGAGAAGCTCTTCGAGGGAAATCAGGCAGTTCAGTTTAGTGCACAAAAGAAGAAGAACACGTTCCACGACTCAAGCGCAGCCTCCACAGTGGGCAGAAGCAGAGCGCGAGTACGGAAAAGGGTGCTGTTTGACACAGCGGGGAAAAGCAATGGGCTCCTGCAGGAGGGCGACCAGATCCTAGCTATGCTACTCACCGGTCCCCGATGCAAGCAGACCCAGGCTTCTCCGCGTCCGTTTCAGCAGCTGGCAGGTTCAGAAGAGCAGGGAACGCCTCGTCGTCGTGTTGAGTAAAAAGACGTCCCAATCGAAGAAACCCGCACAGTTTGTTACCACAGCAGGGCAACGGAGCGGCCGTGTGTATCTGAGCCAAATGTAGACTACTCACTTCAGACCTGGGAACGCCAAGTGTACGAAGCGTGTGAGAGTGACAAGGTCTCGAAATACTACACAACCTGGCGGCGGTTACAGAGCAAGACTTCCGTGTAAGCTGGTCAGTCAGCTGGATGGCCCAGAGACGCTTCCGAAGGCTTACTGCAGGAGATGGTGAAGATGCCGAGAATAGCTGTTCCCGCTATTCCAAGGGGAGAAGTACCAGTACAGGCCTTCTGGTTCGATCAAAGGTGAAAAGGGTTTCACAAGGCGACAGCAGTGCAGAGGAGAAGTCCTTCAGCGGGTCACCAGTGATTCCTCGGTCCAGCCTCTTGGTTGCAGGATACTTGGCTCCTGTATTCCTTCGTACGTGAGAACTCAGGAGATCGACATGGTAGTGGTGTTTCCAGCCCCCTCTTATCCACGGTTCCCTTCGCGCCAAAACGGAGGGGACCCAATGGGAGATCCGCTCATCAACACTCACACCATTCGTGGACCAATCACGGACCACGGTGGTCCCAGGCATTCACACCACCCTAGAATCTCTGCCACCACGATATGTATTGGGACCAGACATCCCAGCCCACATCCTGGAGGCACACACAAGACATGTAGAAGCCCGCGAAAGCATCCGTGTTTGGCGGGAAAGTACATGCCCAAATAAGGAAGGCCCCGGGTCGGGTCGACCTGGGGAAGGTGAAGGGAGCAAGACGGTCAGCGGACAGGACAAAGGAGCCTCGTGGTCTGGCCATTTTGGGAGCCAGGCCACCATTTTGGGTTAAGGGCGAGAAACGCGCTTAGAACGCCAAAAGGAGCTCAAAACACAAGAAACGATCGCTGCCACCATTCCCGTCCCTGAATCACTTGCACCGATCAGATACAATCCTAAACGAGTATCTAGGGCCTGTAGAAGGCTAGAGACCCAAGAGAGCTGTAACTTAGCTTACAGTGCCCTCTTGTGTCATGTTGCACGAAAGCTGCAACATGATAAAAGAAACTACGGGAAACAGCGTTCCCCGGTACTGACTGTCTTAAGGGCATGTCAGTTTCCCCGTAAGAAAGGAGCGAAAGCCCCGAGGAGTGTGGCAGAAGGCTGCACTTCTCTGGCAAAGTCGAGAACAAGGTGAAAAACAACAGCAAAATGTTTAGGGGTTGCCACATGGAAGGAAAATTACCTACAATTACGAAATCTTTCCTAACACTCGCCCCTCCCAAACTATGGACAGGGGGAACTAATCCACCCCTGGATGAGTCTCTTGTTCAGGTCGGTTAAACATTCTGGACAACCCATCAGCATTGCTATGTTGGACACCTGGCCTATGCTCAATAGTGAAGTCGAAGCCTTGTAGACTTATGGACCACCTAAGCAACTTTGGATTCTCCCCCTTCATGTTCATTAGCCACTTTAAGGGCTTATGGTCAGTTTGCAAAGTGAAGTGGGTCCCATAGAGGTAGGGCCTCAGCTTCCTTAGGGCCCACACAACAGAGAAACATTCTTTCTCTACCGTGGACCATCTGAGCTCTCTGTCCTTAAGCTGGCGGCTAATAAAACCAATAGGGTGTTCCTTACCCTTCTCGTCTACTTGTGATAGTACAGCTCCTATCCCAGTGTCAGAGGCGTCCGTCTGCACGATAAAAGGTCTTTGATAATCAGGGGCCCTGAGGACAGGGGCCTGGCACAAGGAGTCTTTTAAGCCATTGAAGGCCTTCTCACACTCGTCGGTCCAAGTTACCTTCTTGGGTTTCTTCGGAGTTGTGAGGGCAGTCAGAGGGGCAGCTATGGTGCCATAGTCTGCCACAAAATTGCGGTAATACCCCGTGAGTCCTAAGAAGGCTCTCACTTGGGTTTGCGTAGTGGGGGTAGGCCAGTCTAGTACTGCTTGTACTTTACTGGGAAGAGGCTGTATCCTCCCTCCACCTACTTCATGTCCAAGGTAAACCACTGAGCCTTGTCCAATCTGGCATTTACTAGCCTTTATGGTCAGGTGTGCTTTCTGAAGAGCCTGGAGCACAATCCCGAGGTGTTTCACATGGTCTTCCCAGGTGGCACTGAAAACTGCTATATCGTCCAGATATGCAAGACACAATTCGTCCAACCCATTCAACACATGATTCACAAGCCTCCTGCATTCTTCAACCCGAACGGCATTACCCGGAATTGGTAAAGGCCATCTGGAGTAGAAAATGCTGTCTTCTCCTTGGCATGTTCTGCTAAAGCTATTTGCCAATAGCCAGCAGTGAGGTCAAACGTGCTGAGGAACTTGGAGGCACCCAAAGTATCCACCAGCTCATCTGTTCGAGGCAAGGGGTGTGCATCTGTCTTGGTGACAGCATTCAGAGCCCTGTAATCCACGCAGAACCTCAATTCAGAAGTGCCTGCCTTTGGAACTAAAACCACAGGGCTGGACCAAGGACTACTAGAGGGTTCAATCACCCCAAGGTCTAACATCTTGTTGACCTCGGTCTTAATATAAGACCATACTTTGTCTGACATCCGGTATCCCCTACTTTTGGTAGGTACACTGTCTCCTGTGTCAATGTTATGTTTGCACCAAGGTGTCAAACCAGGCGACTGTGAAAACAGGGGGGAAAACTGCCTAAGCAAACTTTTCACCTCAGCCTGCTGATCAGAAGTCAGGTGAGGGGCCACTCGGACACCCTCAAAGGAGCTATCTGAAGGACCGCTTTGGAACAGGTCGGGGAGAGGTTCAGACTCCTCTTCCTCAACATCTGAAGCCAGTAGCAGTGCTGCGATTTCGACTCTTGGGACGAAAGCCTCAGCCTATTCACGTGAAACACTTTTGGAGCCTGTCCAGGCCTTCCAAGGTCCACTAAATAGTTAACCTCACCCAGGGGCTCCACCACTGTGTAAGGGCCTGACCATTTGTCCTGTAAAGCTCGAGGCCTTGTGGGATTCATGATCAGGACTTGCTGACCAGGTGTAAAGTTGATGAGGGAAGCCAATGTTTCACCAGCGCTTGTCCTGCCTTCAATTTATCACTAGCCAAGCCCATCAGAAGTACCATCCGTTTTCTGAGCCCTAGCACATAATCAACTACGTTGGTAGTAACAGGGGGAGTGGGCATCTCCCATCCCTCTTTGACGATAGCTAAGGGTCCCCGTACGGGATGACCGAACAGAAGTTTGAAGGGGCTGAAGCCAACACCCTCCTGTGGTACCTCTCGGTAGGCAAACAGTAAGCATGGTAAAAGAAGATCCCATTTTCTTCTCTGAGGTTCCTCCAGAGCCCCAATCATGCTCTTTAACGTTCTGTTGAAATGTTCCACCAGACCATTGGTCTGGGGGTGGTATGCAGAAGAGAACTTGTAGGTGACCCCACATTCTTTCCACATAGACTGCATATACTTCGACATAAAGTTGCTGCCACGATCCGAAACAACTTCTTTAGGGAAGCCAACCCTAGTAAATATGCCAAGAAAAGCTTTTGCAACTGACTTGGCAGTTACAGTTTTCAATGGGATGGCCTCAGGATATCTGGTTGCATGGTCGACCAGCACCAGGATAAACCTATTGCCCGAGGATGTTTGTGGGTCAAGGGGACCAACGATGTCGATCCCTACCCTTTCAAATGGTACCCCCACAACTGGGAGCGGTACCAACGGAGCCTAGATTGTCGCGCCAACCTTACCAGACAACTGGCAGGAGGCACAACTCCTGCAGTGACTTTCTACTTGCACCCCCATCTTGGGCCAGTAGAAGTGCATGGATAACCTTTGCTTGGTCCTCTTCATACCAAGGTGACCAGCAAGGGGAACTTCATGCGCCAACTGCAGGAGGAAGGGCCTAACAGCAAGGGGAACCACCAACCTCCTATGGTCTCCTTCTGTAGACTCTGTGGGCTCAATATACAGGAGTCCACCTTCCCAATAAATCCTATGCGTCCCAGGAGGTTCACCTTCAAGCTGGGAGCAGGCCTGTCTCCTTAGGCCTTCCAGAGATGGGCACTCACGTTGGCCTTTACTGAATTCGTCCCTATCAGGACCTCCTTCAACTAACAAGTCTTTTAGTTCAGGATGATCGTTGGGGTCAAATACTTCAGGCATCGCCACCTCCTCGTCAGGCCCGGGCGATTGACCAACTTCCTCCACCGCAGTGGTAGGCGAGCTCGGGGGAATATTCTCTTTCCCTCGTCTTGACTTGTCGACTCCTTTCGCCTTGGGTTTCCCCTTCGGCTGGGGCAGCGTATTGGTCTTGGCCAATGCTGCCTGTGCTTGAGACCGTGTGTAGGGTCTTTCGGCAGTGTCTCCTACGAACCCTAAAGCTCTGAGATCATTACCTAACAAGACCTTTCCCGGGACGTTTCTCTGAATGCTCACTGGAATCCTGACTGCTGTACCATTTAAAGTAAGATTCACAGGTATTACTGGGAACATACGGAGTGGGCCGTCAGCCAACTTAGTGGGCATCAGAGTAGCTCTGGTAACTTCCTCTGAGTCTACCAAGGTAGAATCCACTACAGTGCGACTGCACCCACTATCCCTAAGAGCTGGAGTATCTACTCCATTGATCAGCACACTGTCTTTAAAGTAGTGCTTGGTATTATCCGGAATCCTAGCATAAGCCTCTGCGGCTTTAGGCTCCCAGGAACCCAGGGAAACTAAAACTACCTCAGCCTCTATCCCGCTGGGAAATGAGTCTGAGGAGGAGGATGCTCCTGTAATCTCTTCTTCCTCGTAGGAGGAGAAGGCCAGATTAGCGGAGTGGACCCCCAAAGGTCTAACCTTACACCGGGGATCCCCCTTCACGTGGTCAGTTGCTCCACAAGCACAACAAGATCCATTGGGTCTGTTTACATAGGGAGGCTTATTGTAACCAGAGTTCTGTTTCGGAGGCTGACCTCCACTACCCTGTGAGTTCTCTTGTGTCTTACCCTTATTTTTGTTTTTGTGGCCCTTATGAGAAGAAGATTTATCAGATTCTCCACCCTCCTTATCTTTTGACTTTTTCCCTTCCTCCTGCTTACCAGGATGAGTTTTGTCCTTATGGGACACTCGATGTGACACCCATAAATCGGCTGCAATGGCCAGCTTCTTAGGATCTATCTCCTTCGAATCGGCCAAATCCTGCTTAAGCTCCGGGGAAGAAGATGCAAAAATGTGTTCCAGCATGACAAGATTTATCATGCCTTCGAAGGTAGAAACCTTATAACCTTCGACCCAGCCAGTTAAGTTTTTCAAGGACTCAGTGACATAAGATACCCAAGTACTACCTTCCTTTTTCTTATACTCTCTGAAACGTTTCAAATATTGGGCCGGTGTCTTCCCAAGCTTTAAAATGAGAGTTTGCTTTAACATTGCGAAATCAGCTCGCTCAGCCTTCGACATTTCCATAATGGCACTACAGCCAGAATGGGGCAGTCTGCTGAGTAACCAAGCAATCTTATCAGCATTGTCAACTTGTTGAACTTCGCATGCATACTCAAACGCATTCAGCCAGTCCATAATGTCATTCCTTTCCTCATACACACTGAGCAGATCTTTCGGAAAACGTGGATGAGAGGAGGCCCCAGACCCATGTCCACGACTCTTGGACCCATTTGCAACCTGAAGCTTGGCCAGTTCCAACTGGTGATCCCTGTCTTTTTGTTTTTCTGCCTGTTCAATTTTTAGTTTGGCTATGCTGAATTCAAGCTCCTGCTGCCTAAACCGCAGCTCTTGCTTCTTGAATTCAAGCATAGCCTCCCCATCAGCAGTGGCAGAGGAAACATTAGACATCTCGTCCTCCCTGTCCTCGTGGTCGCGATGGATCAGTGCAGCGGCAGAACCGTCGGTTCTACCAGTGAGAGCAGCCCCACCTCCTTCCGCACTGTCCTCAGAAGTTATAGCGTCAAGCTGCGCTTCTTGCCACGCCACGATTCTTTGGATCATTTCCAATTTCGTGCCTTGAGAGGAAACACCTCTCTCTGCACACATCTTTTTCAATGTTTCTCATTTGGAAGCATTTAAAGTTAACAAGGTATTTGTTTCCATACTGTTAGATAGGACTATGGCCTTTTTAAAGTTATACTACAACAATTCACTAGGTGTCCTGGTTGGAATAACCTGAAATGCCTTAGTTTGTGCGCAACACTGGATACCTTCAGTCGTATCCCACCGCTGTACACCAATTTGTTAAGACGGATTTCTGAACTCTGTCCTGGTGGTGCAGAAGTTCAGAAGGCCAACCTAATTACTTGGAACAGGGTAACCTCTGGACGAGCCAGACCAATCAAGGTAGCGATCGCAGCGGTCAAGACTAGGTCTCAAGAGGGGTGAGGGTGACTGAAAGGCCGCAATGAGCACACCAAGCAAGATCACTTACAAATTACTCCAAACAGTTGTTATATTAAAAATATATACACATTTATTTCAAGGCCTTTAAAACAATGACCGTAGCGAGAAAATCACAATATACCGATAGTAAACCAACACATACCATATCAACACAATATATATACAAATACAACAAGTCTCAAGCGTTATATGCACAAAATGGGTAGTCCACCTAAAAGGGAGGGAAAACAGGCAGTGCGCAATAATGCTTAGACCCAGTTCGCCTTCAGAGGCACCTAACTAGATGGAAGTCCGAGCCCTGCGAAGAGTGGAGCCTGTGCTCAAAAGTACCTGCACGCGCTGGTGCCAAAGGGCAAAAGGAGAAGTTCTTCGAGGGAAATCAGGCAGTTCAGTTTAGTGCACAAAAGAAGAAGAACACGTTCTGCGACTCAAGCGCAGCCTCCACAGTGGGCAGAAGCAGAGCGCGAGTACGGAAAAGGGTGCTGTTTAACACAGCGGGGAAAAGCAATGGGCTCCTGCAGGAGGGCAACCAGATCCTAGCTATGCTACTCACCGGTCCCCGATGCAAGCAGACCCAGGCTTCTCCGCGTCCGTTTCAGCAGCTGGCAGGTTCAGAAGAGCAGGGAACGCCTCGTCGTCGTGTTGAGTAAAAAGACGTCCCAATCGAAGAAACCCGCACAGTTTGTTACCACAGCAGGGCAACGGAGCGGCCGTGTGTATCTGAGCCAAATGTACACTACTCACTTCAGACCTGGGAACGCCAAGTGTACGAAGCGTGTGAGAGTGACAAGGACTCGAAATACTACACAACCGGGCGACGGTTACAGAGCAAGACTCCCGTGTAAACTGGTCAGTCAGCTGGATGGCCCAGAGACGCTTCCGAAGGCTTACTGGCAGGAGATGGTGAAGATGCCGAGAATAGCTGTTCCCGCTATTCCAAGGAGAGAAGTACCAGTACAGGCCTTCTGGTTCGATCAAAGGTGAAAAGGGTTTCACAAGGCGACAGCAGTGCAGAGGAGAAGTCCTTCAGCGGGTCACCAGCGATTCCTCGGTCCAGCCTCTTGGTTGCAGGATACTTGGCTCCTGTATTCCTTCATTCGTGAGAACTCAGGAGATCGACATGGTAGTGGTGTTTCCAGCCCCCTCTTATCCACGGTTCCCTTCGTGCCAAAACGGAGGGGACCCAATGGGAGATCCGCTCATCAACACTCACACCATTCGTGGACCAATCACGGACCACGGTGGTCCCAGGCATTCACACCACCCTAGACTCTCTGGCACCCAGGATGTGTATTGGGACCAGACATCCCAGCCCACATCCTGGAGGCACACACAAGACATGTAGAAGCCCGTGAAAGCATCCGTGTTTCGCGGGAAGGTACATGCCCAAATAAGGAAGGCCCCGGGTCGGCTCGACCTGGGGAAGGTGAAGGGAGCAAGACGGTCAGCGGACAGGACAAAGGAGCCTCGTGGTCTGGCCATTTTGGGAGCCAGGCCACCATTTTGGGTTAAGGGTGAGAAACGCGCTTAGAACGCCAAAAGGAGCTCAAAACACAAGAAACGATCGCTGCCACCATTCCCGTCCCTGAATCACTTGCACCGATCAGATACAATCCTAAACGAGTATCTAGGGCCTGTAGAAGGCTAGAGACCCAAAAGATCTGTAACTTAGCTTACAGTGCCCTCTTGTGTCATGTTGCACGAAAGCCCCAACATGATAAAAGAAACTACGGGAACCAGCGTTCCCCGGTACTGACTGTCTTAAGGGCATGTGAGTTTCCCCGTAAGAAAGGAGCGAAAGCCCCGAGGAGTGGGCAGAAGGCTGCACTTCTCTGGCAAAGTCGAGAACAAGGTAAAAAACAACAGCAAAAAGTTTAGGCGTTGCCACATGGAAGGAAAATTACCTACAATTACGAAATCTTTCCTAACAGCCGACTGTGTCTTTTTGCTGCGGTGTAGAGTAAAATGTCCCTTTGCAAGGAATGTTATTGTCTGAACCATAATGGTAAATGCTTGTATCAGCTGGGATGTGGAGAATGTTTTTAGGCATTGAGGAAAGTGCTGCCTCACCCATCACATTTATAGATGCACCAGTGTTAATCAGAAATCCATTATGTGGCTGCTTGCCATCAGGAGCATGCAAGTGCTGTCCTCTGTATCATGTTCTTCAGAGACTGTGAAGCTGTACCAACTGAAGTGGTATCATACAACTTTTATAGACAGGTTGGCTGGTGCCTGTCAGACATGTCATGTTGTTAAATGTTGCACCTCATGGGTGGAAGGCAGCATTTGATGGGGAGATTCTTTATTCAGGCAATCATCATGGTTGCTCCAAGGAGACCTACCTTCTCATGATGGCTGACAAGCATTCTGTTCTTACCTGCAGGCATGGAAAGGTTGTCCCTGGGAAGGGCATGTATCTAATGGCAACACAGATATTAGTGATTTCTACACCCCAGCCTGTCCATGGACCAGTCATGTATTTTGCACATCAAGTCTCTGAGAACATGCATAGCACTGAAATAGGAAATGTCATCAGCAATGGCATTTTAAAAAGAAAGAGACAGAGAGGAAGAGAGAGAGGAAAAAAGAGGGAGAGAGTTAGAGAACAACATAGTCCCTGAGGCTGACAAGGATGATATTGTCAAGGGAAACATCTGTTCATTACTTTTATACTTTTATTGGCAGCTCTCTCCATGTAGGCTCTGCCTACCAGAAAACCTAACATATCAAACAGGTTTCTGAAGAAGGTACTACTGTGAATGGATTAATCATTAAATTACTGCAGTTTCAAGCGTGAGGGGAACCCCAGGAACCTTTGCATATGGGTTGTGCAGATCTCTCATGTGCATTTTACTTGGTCGACCAACATAGATTATAGATTAAGTGGTCTTTTAAAGTTGTTAGTACCTTTACATAAAAAGATGAGTGTTCAGATTAGGTTGAACAAAAGTGGGAATTTGGGAGAAGCAGTGGAAACATCTGTTGGTGTTAGGCAAGGCTGTGTCTTGGCCCTTGCTTATTTAATGTATATTTGTCTGACCTGATAGCACACTTAATGCAATGTTGTGTCTTTTGGCCCAAGATAGGCAAACTAATAATACTGGCACTACTATTCACCAATGATAGCATTATTTTTGATAGAATACCCATTGGCCTACAAATGACACTCACGAAGACCAGCGGTTATCTGCAAGAGAACAGCTTAAAGCGAATGCAGATAAATCAAACTTTAAATTACAACAGCACTGATGGCAAAACACATCCAAAAACGGAATATGGAGAACACTCATAATAATGTAACCAACAAATTGAGCTATTAAGGATTCCTTTCCTATTCATCGAAAATTAGAAGCTCAGATATTACCTCCCAGTTAGAAAATTAGCAACTCTCGATGCCCATATTTTGTTCAAAAACTGCAGATTTACAATGATACAGATTTTGCGTTTTTATATAGGCAAGTCTATACTTTTGTTGGAATGCAGGTACTGCATCCCATCCAGGCAAAAAGGTTCAGGCTGAGGAAAACCTACTAGTACTAAATATGGACTGCACTTAAGGTTCTGTGCACGTTTTTACTAGGGTTTGTTTAAGGCAAGAACCCTACTTGTACGCAAAGAATGGACATTTGTTGATGTGTTCTCCTTCTCTTTGAATTCTCCAATGTTTCCTAATAATCTTGCTAATGCGATAACCGTTCGGTTAAATGTGATGTGGTTAGTACTCAATGGTCTTTCCTTCTGACTAAGTAGTAGTTTTCGTTATGTGTATTTCTGCCTCTTTATTAGCATCAGCAATTACTTTAAAAGGATATCCTCTCTCGTCAAGCTCGATCTTAAGGTTAGTTGCTTCAAGTTGGAAATCTGACTGAACTGTATAATTTCTTTTGTGTCATCGAAATTGTCAAGCTCTCGGGATGGAAACCACTCCAATGTAATAATATATTCCTTCCAGTCTGTTTTCAAAATACTTTTTTTTAGACTGCCATTTTTCATCCCAAATGTCTAATTATAATAGTTTTTACATAACACGCTTAATATCAAAGAGTTTTCTAAGCGCGGACTGGCGTTTTCAACCTGTGTTGTTCTTCGTTGTCTTGCTTCCAAGACAAGCGTGTTGCCACTGAGCTATACTACCCATGCCACATAGGAGCAGAAATGTTATGCTGGTTGAACAATATTGTGTGGTAAACTTAATATAAGGTGTGCTATTGTTCAACCATCGATGGAATTACTTAAGAGATTCTTCTGTGCCCTCCCATATCATGATATCATTGATGTACCAATACCATAGTTTAATATGTGGGGTGTAAGGATTCACAGCTCCAGATACAAATGACCCCATTCTAGTCCCTTTCAGTGGATGACATAATTGTTTCTGAAAAATGAAGACATTTTTAGTTATTGCAATTTCTGTGAGATCTATGAGAAATTCAGTTGGTATCAAATTAGGCTCTTCTCTTTGGTCCAAGATAAAAGCAACAATGTCAACATCCTATTACTGAGGAATATTAGTATAGAGTCTCTCAACATCTAGAGCAACCATAAATTGTGTTTGTGAATTAAATGTCCTGTGTTCCATGATCCGAATGGAATGCATTGTGAATCCTTTTGTATTTTAGCAAAAATGTATATAGTTGGAATGTTTGTTTCAGTGTTTATGAGATAATCAGCTGCCTTTGATGTAATCCACTCATGTTCTGCTGCTTTGGAGGTGAGAGACTCAATCACGTCTTGGAAATCTGAAGTGGGATCATGGGTGAGAAGGTGAAAAAATGTATGATTTTGAGGTTAACACATGACTTGTGGATTACACTTGCCTGTGTTCATATTCACAGTTCCACCTTCATTATCTGCAGGTTTTATAGTGATGGTGAAGTCAGACTTTAAATATAGCAATGCAACTCGTTAATTCATGGAGAGATTTGTTCTAACACATGATCACTGTTTCTTTCCAAATAGTGTTCTCAAAAGTCAAAATCTCTGTTGGCATGGTGTTATCAGGAGGACAGAGCATGGATGTGGGTTTCAATCCAGTGACATGTTTAACTCCCTGTGATTAATGATTCATGAACAAGATTTCCAGGTATACTTTTCTCAGTTTTTAGCTATTTCTAGCCTAATTTTTGCAAAATCCATTTGGTACGTGGGCACAAAAGATAATCCTTTGCTTAAGACATCAGATTCAGCTGTAGTAAGAATCATGAAAGTTAAGGTAAATATTGTGGATTAATTTGCTAATTCTGGTTGTCTTGTCGGTTGAAACAGCATCTCTTCTGAATTTGGCTTGGCGGGGAGAGCGATACCACCTTGTCTGCCTCTGGATCCTCTTCTGGATTAAAACATTGATTTTGATGGGCAAAATTACCTCTCAGAGTTCTGTTTGAGGGTCCAGCTTGTTCTTCTGAATCCTTGCCTGAGGATCCTGTGCTATTGGATGTTTCAAAAAATGTAGCATATCTTCTTGGGGTTGTCGGAGGTTTTGGGCCTCATTACGATATTGGCGCTAGCCATGCCGCTATTGGCGGCATGGCTGCAGCCAAAATCGGGTCTGAGTTCCCAGAATGAGGAATTACCGGACCATTCTGAGTTCGGAGGGCCCGGTAATTCCTCCGTCTGGGAACCCGGACCCAGGCCTTCCCCATTCCCATTTCAGCCTCCATAGGGCTGAATGGGAATGGGAGAGGGAGCAAACAACGGGCTGATTACGAGCAGCCCGTTGTTTGCTCCCTCTTCCCCTCGTGGGACCCGCTCTGCACGTCTGGTAAAACCAGACGTGCAGACCGGGTCCCGCGAGGGGACCTCATAATCAGGCGGTACGGGGTTGATGGCGCCAGCACCTTTACCGGCGCCGTTAACCCCTTACCGCCTGACTTGTAATGAGGTCCTTTGTCTTTTGGGGCAAATTCTGGATTTGGAAGTATTTTCTTACCGTAGTAATTTGGTGGTAGATTGGTGGTAAACTGGCCTACTATTAGAGATAGTTCAGTATTACCCTATTTTGGTGATAATATAGTATTAGCTTATATTGGCGGTAATTTTAGTGGGATCTTATTTTTGGTGGTATTTTTAGAATTACCTTATTTTTGTGGTATAGTGGTGAGCATGTCTTTTATACTATCACCCCAATCTTTCCCTCATTACAATTGGAATCCACTTTTGGCTGACTGCAGGTACTCCGTTGACCGATCACCTTTAGGGAACCCAGTGAGTTTATTCAGAATGCCACTTATTGCATGTAACTCGTGTTACTGACTTATTTACATTCAGTAACTTATGTGCTTTGGGGCACCGCCTTCTCCTCCGCATGCACAAAAAAGCACATTCAAAACACATACACATGCCTTCCTACCTTATATATATATATATATATATATATATATGCTCTTCCGTGTATACTACCTTAGCTTTGACAATAAATGTCAAATGTTTTACCGCTCTGGCATAAACATCAAACCCTTATGATTTGCCTTTCCCTTGAAAAATGACCAATAGATGCATGAAATGAAGCACAAAGGAAAATCCAATCTACTTTCAGTATATGATGTATTACACAATCAAAATAACAAGGTTACATTATGTGATGTTACAATCATTTGTTCTTACCACATTGGTCACAGTATCAAGCCTACAAAAGATAATAAAGAAAAAAACAAAAACAAGCACATCGCAAATGCAACTATACAGAGAGAAATCTGAAACGTTCACTACACTGTCTGGCAAAAAAAATCATTCTCATTCATATTTTCCGCACCCCTCACTTGAAAACTAACTCATCCAGACATGTGAAGTCTGAATTTCTTGCTGCCTGGACCTTATCAGCGCAACCTCACAGCTCACAGAGACAGAGTTCGGAACTCCTCCAGTTTCAATGCCAGCAACCTTTTTGTTTTATGGGCTGCCAGCTGTTTTCAAAGCTGCATACATCGAGCCCCCATCCAAGGAGATACTGCTAGCATCCGAATCCCTGGAAGGACTGTTCGCCTTCAGATCCCCAGCAGCTCTGCCTACTTTCCCCAGTCCAGCTGATTTAAACAAACTCTGACTATCTATCAAACTCAGATCAGCCTCCTCTGACATCATCATTGCCACCTTTTGATTTCTACAAATCATATTACAAGAATGTCCTGCACTTACTCCTTGTGTGTTAGAACAATGAAAACTTCAGTGAAAATAGTTTCATCTAGTGCCTGCTAGCACATATTTCTCCAATATTTCTCCTCTCCATGGAAAAACACTAAAATTGAATGAATTTTACTGTGTTTATTGAACTGCAATATATATTAGGGGAACAGTTAATGGGTTAGTGGGACAAATTGGTATAGCATTAGTTAATTATATATTTGCAATACAGTTCCACACAGATAAATCACCCCATCTGTACATATGCACATTTTCTGCATTTTAAAATGACAGCACATTGTGCTAAATGTTTCTGAAACTAAACCCATTTTGCTGTTTTGGCTAAATGCTTTTCCAAAAATTAATGCTTGCTGGCTTGTTGCTAAAAAGAAAACATACCTCACACCTATTTCGAAATGACTGCATTTACATACTAAACTATGAAACCCCCTTTAACTCTTTTTGACTTTGCACACGTGCTGTTGTTTGCAAAAATCTGTCATGCATGAATACATCCCTAAATATACCCTCCTTTTTCTGACAATTCTGGCTAATAAAAACATAATTGGAGGAATCATGTATCAAACTCTAAAATGTATGTGTCCTGGGACATCTCTCCTTCCCCATTGTTGCCAGATGAATCACTGTTGAAATAATACCATCTTATTGAAATGAACATGTAAGCATTTCACAATAAACCATTGTTTAACTGTAACATAAAAATGAAATAGAAACCAAATTGGGCATATCAGTCCTCACATGCATATGTGCATATCTTTAATTTAACCGCACATCTCTGCGTGTATTTTTGAATCATAGTCTTTGTCTATGTATTTTATGGCGTAAACAGTTTTCATTAATGTGTATGCATCACAATAAAACAATAAAATAAAATAATTAAATAAAATAAGTAAATAAAATAACAAAATGTCTTAAAATTGCAAATATCCAATTTCCTCTGTCTCCAGTTTAAGTCTCACTGGGTAAAGTACAGCACAATATTATGCCTACCAGCAACGCTGTTGAATTAAGTTCAACTGACCACTGTTCCATTGATGGCATTCACACCTCTGGGATGTCCTGATCACCAAACTTCCATACTCGTATCCTTTTCAGTGGAATCCCTTCGGGCTGGCGCCCATGGGCATTTTCCACAGAAATCATCTCTTTTGTCATCTCAACTATTTAGCTTCACTTCCATACTTCGGTCCGGAGGCTTTCCTGGGTCCTTGATCCTGCGGTGTCCGGTCCAGCTGTCTCCGGTTCAGCGGTCTCTGGCCCCTGTCAGGACAATTTGTTATTTATATCTAAATTGAATAGTAAAACACAGATTAAGTACATAGCACAAAATATATTTCCACCCCTTTCACCACTGAGCCAAAAATACAAAAAATTATTTTAAGCCATGATGACATCACTTTTGGATATCTGCAATTAAACACACATTAGAGAAAAACAACAATATTTACATCTCATATTATTATACATCACAATAATTTTCATGCAGAATAATTTTACCACACTGTACCAGAGTAAGTTAACCTGATTCAGCACCGTCCATGAATGCATAGTACCACACTTTCTTTTTTTTAAATGTGACATTTTCATTTATATTTACTTCTGGTTTCTCATGGAGTGAAACATACACCACCTTGTCATTAGGTTACATGCATTATGAAACTGCCCTTCAATGCATTCGCTAATATTAAACATACTGTGCTCTCCATTCTTTAAGACAGCTTTTTTTAATGCAACCAGTACACGTAACCCGTCTCCATCTGCTCAAGTGTCCTAATTTCATGCTTTGGATGACAGGGCTTAATTTGGTTAACATGGACAAACTGCTCTATTACCATTTCACCCTCTGTCTTTAATATTTTATACACTACGGGGGATATCTTGTCTACAATCTCAAATGGCCCTTGCCATGCTGTGAGGAATTTTGAATGTTTATGCTTTTTTTTACCAAAATGGAACTTGTGTACCCGATCACCTATCTTATATTCTCTCACAGATGTGTTTTTTTTAATCATAATAGGACTTTGAATGTTGTAAATGCTTCCTCAATTCTTCCACATACTCGTGAACTGTAGATGCACTACAAGTGTTTGCTCATTTATCCTGTACAATAAATGTTGTGGCAGTACAATTTTTCTTCCTGTCAATATCTCATGAGGACTGATACCTGTTGCTTTAGCAGGAGTCAACCTAATGGCCATTAACACTAAAGGTAAGCATAGATCCCAACTAGAACCTGCCTCTGCCACAAACTTCTTTAGTATCTCCATGACAGATCCATTGCTTCTCTCTACGTTCCCCGAAGAGGCGGGCCGATATGCGATATGCAATTTCCTTTTTACCCACAATATCTACCACACCTTGATCATCAAAGTGCTTATGAAATGACTTCCTCTGTCTGAGTCTATTCTTTGTAGAAACCCAAATCTTGAAAATATGTGATTTACCGGCAATGTAGCTGCTGTTTGTATACTACAATCTGGCGCAGGAATGCATTCCACCCATTTCGACATTAAGCATACCACCGTCAATAAATATTGGTTTACCCTACCTGATCTCTTTACAGGCACTACATAGTCGATTGTAAATCCGACCATGGAATGGTTAAACCTCTTTTCATTAATGGAACTCTATGCATTGGTAAAGCAGGTTTAAATTGTGCACATACCAGACACCCCCTGGTATATAATTCCACATCTTGGGACATGTGTGGACAGTAAGCAAAATCTTTTTAGCATTTCTAAAGTTTTTTGTGAACCTCTTTGTCCTGCATTTATCGCATCATGTGCATGGTGTAACATTAGCTCTCTGAATGAAAGAGGTACCGCCAACTGTATGTGCCCTGTTATGGATTCTCTGATCATCAGACCATCTTGTAGTTTAATTTGTTTTTTGTTCTTTAATAACACTCTCAACTCTTCTTTTCCTGTACAATCATTTATTTTCAGTTAAGGGATTTTGTTCGGGGTCTATCAAATGACTATAATACACCCCCACTACTGGGTCTTCTTTTTGTGCCTTAATCAAATCTTGATCTGGCATATCATAACTCCATTGCACTACAGGTTGATCAATATCCTTTAGAGCTATGGAGCGTCTAATCGCATCTACTTGTATTTCACCAATTAGGTGTTCAATGGGCAACAATTCTCCCATAACAGCCCCAATCTTGGCCAATTGATCTGCTCTATCATTTCCCTCCTTATCCTCTCCTGGTGTTTTCAAATGTCCACAAAATTTCCTCCAGTGTATTGTTAAACCATTCTCTGACGCTAATTTGTCTATAGCTTGAATCATTTTCCCATGTTTAAGGGGCGTTTTGTTATATTTGAGTATGCCTCTTTGCTTTCCAGCCAGGCAATTATTCTACAAAGCTATTTCGTGCATAATCAGAATCAGTCACCAGGACAATTTCACTGAATTTGTCATCAACTGCTATAGTAATTGCTTTATAAATGGCCGCTAACTCTGCCATTTGGCTACTCCTGGCCCCAATTCTCATTCCTATACTAGGAATGTCCTCACATCTCAACCAGACATTTCATATCCCTGACACCAACTGTTTATTGCTGTCATTTTCAATGTGAAAAGCACACCCATCGACATACACAATTGGCAAGGTTATGCATGTATTTTCATCAAAAGCTTTGTGTGGTGATTTTTCAAACTCCTGTAAATTAGACTCCACCTCTACCTCATCTGAGACACACTCAGCTGCACAGTCATGTAGATCTGCTAACCCTTGAGCAATTGAGATCTTTTTATTCTGACCATATTTAACTTTTACAGGGAAAGCCTGCAATGCCAATGTCCATGAAGTAATTCTGGATTGCACTAGGTTGCCTGATCTAATCCTTTTACTTTGTAAAAACTGCAACGGTTGATGATTTGTCTCAATGATCACCTTTTCCCCTTGAATAATGGGACAAACAATGTTGCAACACCCATACAGTGGTCAGAAGGGCCTTTTCACATTCACTGAATTTAGTTTCAACCTGAGAAAAGGCCTTACTTGCATATGCAATAGTTTTATGGTTCAAATCATGTTTTTGAGATAACACTGCTGACATACACTGCTCAGTGAATCCTAGTTCTACAAATTAATCTGTATTCTTTATGGGATAGGCCAAGCATGGCACCTTTATGAGACATCCCTTCAATTTAGCAACTGCCTCAGACTGCTCTTTTTCCCATTTCCAGGGTGTATTTTGCTTCAATAATTTAGTCAAGGGTTGAGTGATTTCAGCATAATTTTCAATACATTTCCTGTTATATCCTGTAATTCCTAGTAGAGTTTTTAAACCTTTCATGTTTTTAGGATTTTTCAATTTCTGTATGGCCTCCACCTTTTTCTTTTGTGGAGTTAACCCATTTTCAGTTACTTCATGGCCTAAGAAATGTATTTTCTTTCACCATTGGGGTTTCTGTAAAGATAATTTGGCACCCTCCTTCTACAATTGGCCAAGTACATATCTAATTTCATCATAATGACTTCTCAGACTTTCATTTTCTATCAGTGCATCATCTACACAAACTATGGTCCCTCTTTCTGCTGCATTTGGCATAGTTTTTCTCATAAATATGCCAAATTTGTCCCCACTAATGACATACTCAAATGGTGTTCTTAACCAATCGTATTGCGTTTTATCAAATGAAAATGCAACCAAATTCTGAATATCTTCTGCCAATCGCACACACCAGTACCCAGATGTAAGATCTAATGTGGTAAACACCTTTGACCCATGCACGTGAGCAAGGCCTTGATCAATGAATGGCAGCGGCCATCTAGACACTGGCACTCTTTTACTTAATTCCCTCAGGTCTGCACACAGATGCCATTGACCATTTGGCTTTAATACACCCAAAATGGGGGTGTTGGAGGTACTATGAATGGGCCTGATAATTCCCCTAGACTCTAAGTTTTGAATTATCTCTGCCAATGACTCCAAGCATGCCAGTGGCAATCGATATTGGCACACAAATACTGGATTTCTACCACACCCTTCTGGTAATGTGGCAACATGTAAATCAGATAGGCTGCAATCATATGCATCCTTGGCAAAAACCTCCTTAAATTCCATAAATATTTTTCTCAATTAATTCTTATCCTCTTCGCTATCACAGGCATCTGCTAACAGAATTTGCTCCTCTACCATTTTTGAAAATTCTGGGAAATCCTCCAATGGAGGAACCTCTGTGCTTTCATCCAACTGTGTGGCTGTATCTCTCTGCCGAGTTGCCACTTTTAAATATTTGGCATATCAGCCTCCATTTCAATGTGCTGATTTTCTGTTTCATTTTCATTTAAATCAAATAATATGCAATTCTCTTGGTGACAGAGCACTGCTCATTGGAATCATAAGGGTACAAAGACTGAATTTTGAACATCCCTTTGGGTTGAGAATCCAGGGACTCTAGCAACATACCCTGTGCATCTGCATATCTCTCTGGGATATTCCCAATCACCATATTGTTGAAATCTGCAGTATAATTTGATTTTTGTATTACCATTACTAGTGCGTAATTATCTTCTAAATAAATATCTTTACACCCTTTATTATCCACCATGATTTTGACTGACCCCTCCACAATATCTACCAATGGGGTATATTCATAGTCCAGTCCTTGCTGTTTCATCACTCATTCAAACACACAAATGCATCAGAATCCTTCATTTGCTGCCCATATTTTCGCTTTAGTGTTATAGCAACCTGCCTGGTGAATGCAGACATAGTAATATCCTTCTTCACCTGTAGTTCAATTGCATATGGCACCAATTGTGCACAATGATAAGCCTTTATTTTGTCTTCAAATTCGGGCTCAGGCCCGCCTAGCCGGGGCCATACTTTTTGGTTAAGGAAATCTAACACCATACACATCCTGTGCATTATATCATTTCCCAGGTAAAAATCATTTTGTGTTCCACTCACTATCCACACATTGTGGTAGATAGCTTTTTGTCCAACAGTAATCTTTAGCATGCATCTTCCTGCAATTCGATTTTCAAAATCTGGATTGTCCAATCCAGAGACGTATTGGTTTTTATTTCTAAACTTCGGGATCTCCTACCATTCCATTATTCTCTGAAATAATTTCTCATTAATAAAACTCCTTTCCTATTCAAGTGCCAAAGTGGCTTTTACCACTGCAGAATGGCTATTTATACCACCATGAATCCATGGCTGCTCATCTTCCATATGTATTTCAGCAAGAGTGGTGATATGTTTTGCTGTGTCTGCTTTAGGGATGGGGTTTTATTTGCACTTCTTTTCTTTTAAATAGAAGCGCAATGTGTGTTCATCTATTTCAGTTTGCTATTTCTTCCTAGGATCCAAACAAAGTTGCATGGATTATTTTTCTTTTTCACTTTGCATTTTGTCCTGAAACTTTAAAATAACAGTGACACTAGGCACACAGCTATTCTGGAGATACACTTCCACTGCATCATTTGATTTAGCAACAGTATGGCATTCGTTTACACTGCTGTTTTGTGACTTTATTTTCCTAAGCCTTAATGATGTTTTGGTTAAAGACCACAGAACTCCATTTACCCCATCAATGGGAGGTGACAATCTTTTCAGGCAATCTGTTCCCATCAGGAATGGAATTTCACAAATAGATGTGATCAATAATTCCTGTCTCATTCTGTGTTTTCCTATCTTTATGTCAACTTCAGTGACACCTTCAATGGGTACCTCCTCACCGTTAAATGTATATACCGGGCCTTCATTTTGTCTCACTTTGATCTGATTCTGTGGGGATCTCCCTACATTTATACTTTTTACCAATTCTTTGGACATAATTGTATCCTGTGCACCTCTGTCAATCATTGCAAATGTATTCTCTTCCACAGTAATGTGAGCATAATATCTCTCCTCAACTTCCTCCAATACACACAGAAAGTGTGAATTTTTACTGATTTCAGGACTCACTTTTCTCAGGGCCTTCTCACTCTTGGTTAAGCACATTGGTAAATGAAAAGACAATTTTCCCTCCTTTTTTCCCATTTAATTTTGAGAAACCTTGCCCATCTCCCAATGTTCCGAGGTCATTAGGAGTGTTGCCACTGATCGCCCCTCTGTCCGGGGATCATCAGCGTTCACACTGCAATTCTCCAACTGAACATGCTTATAAACATAGGCTGTCGTTTTCTAATTCTGGACATTTATTGGTATTTGGCATGATATCAGCGTTTTTGATTTCCTCAAAAATATGTGGCTCAAAAAACTCTTCAGGTGACTGAACCGTACCATCCTTTTTAGTGCTTTTTTTTCCTGTCTGCATTTTATCGGCATCTTTATTGTCTAGGCAGGGTGCTCTAACAGTCATATCTACTCCCCCATCAATTATTTTATCAGTGCACGAGTTGTCTTTTTTGAATCTTTCTCTTTGCTCCTTTGGAACTTCGTATTTTTCTCATTTTCCTTTTTCATTTCTATAGACTTCCAAAGTTTGATTCAACGCCAGGTTAAACCAAACCTCTTTTTTAAATGTGGTTTCAATTCCTGCCTCATGTTCATTTGCAGGCATTTTCATGTTTCAATCATCAAGCAGCTCAGGACCGTTAAGCAAAACTGACTCATGGGAATCTGTCTTTTTATCATTGCAGGTGTCATGAATATTTAGTCACTTGTTATCAGAAGCCACCAGGTCACTTCTATGACCTTCTGCCCCTTCATTTGATGACTGTTTTTGAACTGTACAGAGTTCCCTATTTGTTCAGCCAACATCTTTACCTGGGCCTCAAGACATTAAAACCTGTCAATTTCTCTAGAATCTTGTCTTTGCGGTCTAGGTTGGTATTGGTTGTTCTCCCACTGGTTAAATCTGTTCTGATATCTCTCAGGGGATTGGTTCATATTTGAATTGTTTCTGAACAAGGTATGGCTATCCACACGCAATTTGCCTTTAGTTGGATCTCGAAAATGTGCTCCCAAATTTATTGGACCCTATGAAATAGTAAAAATTGTGTCAGAAGTTGCTGTGAAACTGTGTTTGCCTAAATCTCTGAGAATCCACCCGGTATTCCATGTGTGTCTGCTTAAACCCGCAGCGCCTGGAACACGCGTAAAGAGACCTCCAGCTATCCACAAAGAGGGTCATGCGGAATATGAAGTAAAGCAGATCTTGGACTCAAAAAGGAGGAGACAAGTGTTATGGTATTTGATCCGGTGGGCTGGTTATGGACTGGAAGATTGCTCCTCGGAACCTGCTAGTGCAGTGCATGCACCTCGTCTGGTAAGAATGTTTCATGCAAAGTACCCGGAAAAGGCAGGTCCTGGGAAGAGCCCTGGAAGGGGAGGTAATGTCAGGAATAAGGGCCTGTGGTGCAGGAGGAAGCAGGTACGGCATATTTAAATTCCCAGCAGGCATGGGGAAATGTGTAGTTCCTTGGGCCTGTCGGTACTCAGCTGCTGGCACTTTGCAATTAGGGATTGGGCTCTTAACGGCCGCCCGCCCGTGCTCATGTGCTGTTGATTAATGTTGGAGAGCATGGGCGGCGGCGGCGACGGCGGCAGGAGCGAAGCAGGAACGCTGAAGGTGTAAGCGAGTGGTGGGAAGGATTTCCCGGGGTGCGGCGGCACACGCTCCTTAATCTGCTCCAGAGCTACAGGTCCGGGTCAGCCGCAGTAGGCTCCCGGACCATCAGTTAAGTGTTTCTATGTTTGTTCACTTGGCCGGTTTATGGCATTAACATGGAGTAATCAAAAGCTTCAAGTATTTATGTCCGGACGTCTCAGGAAAACGTCCGGACCAAAAGTTAAGTGCAGGCACATAAATCCTTGGTTTTTGGGCAAGATAAATGCCAGTTTGGTAGCCGGCACATTGCTTCCTCACGTTCTAAGCACCAGGAAAAATTCAACTCTTCTAATCCGCATTTCCAGTATTAAGTTTTTTCTATGTGCAATGTATTATGTTAATTCATGTTTTGTGAGGCATGTGAACGTCTCAATGTTCTCTGTTCATTATCAGTGTATTATGGTTCTAAGTCATTTCTAGTTAAAGCGCCTTTCTATGTGCATTATGTTGTGATAATCCATGTTTGCTCACGATTTGTGTAGGGTGGCGTGTTATGTGTTAATTAATTACTGAAGATAGAGTCAGGTCAGGTTGCAGGAGTATTAAGCTATCTAGTCAGGAATTGTAGGGGTCTTTTGTGGTTTTATGTCTTGTTGTCTTCCCTTCCTTCCCTTTATTGGTCCATCCCCTTTCCCTAACTCCTTCTTCCCCCCTTTGGCTGCCACGTGGCTACCTGTAATTCGAACATCCAGGCGCCCGTGCCAACCACGGTGGGAGGGGTCGATCCATTTGGCTTCTGTGGTTCGGGAGAGGGGATTGAAATCCTCCTCCCTTAAGTTCAGTTCTGACAATTGGTATGTTTCGTCCCTAATGCCCTCCAAGAATGATTTTGGCTTTCAGATATTCTAGCATAATCCTGCCATGTATTTCTGCTGAAAATATTTGCTTTTGAAATTTAAAAATATTGTCAGATTCAGTAATTATCGAGCAGGTACAAGTGGGGAGTACAGATACTGATATTGATATTGATATTGATATTTTATTTGTATCGCACTCATACACAAGTGTTTCAGAGAGTGACGAGGCAAGGAAGGGGCACAAGGGAAAACAAACAACGATCTTACTATGCCCTTGAGAATGTGCAAGTGCATGGAGAGGGAAAGGGGACAGTTGGGAGAGGGATAGGTGGAAAGTGCTGAGCAAAACAAATACAAATAAATAAAACATAAATAAATAATAAAAGAAATGAACAGTGGTAGTGCAGCCAGCAAGTGGCAAGTGCTAGGTTTAAGGCAACAGACAGGGTGTGTCTGATAAGTGCAGAAAACCGGGGATGTGGGACTGTAGGGTTACAGATACAGTACCCAGTGCAAGGGATTGCCAAGAGGCAGTGCAGGTGGGTGGCAGGGTGAGAAGGTACCTTGGCCTGAGTCAGAGGGTGACCAGGTGCACAATGCCGAAATAGAACAGATCAGTAGGGGAGAGGAGGCGAGAAGGCAGAAGCAAAGATGAAGTTCTTGAGGTGCTTCCAGAACCGAAGATGGTTCTCCTCAAGTTTCAGAGTGGCAGGGAGTACTAACCCCAGCTTGTTTCATTGAAAAATGACTGACCATGAGGGAGTTACCACTAATAATCTCCGGGTACCTTGCATCAGTAAAGTCTATGGAATTATTTGGATCCATAATGTATTATATAATGTATTACTTAAAAAGAACCCCACAGCCATGGGCTGTGCAAAATGCCCAAAATGATCACAAAAAAGGTTGGAGTAAACCCTAACATCCAGTGAGTTGAGGAGAAAGCCAACATTTCATGAACATTTTGTCGACTGCAGGGCTTGGATGCCATTCTTTTCTTTGGAATATTTGTAACTGGAGGGACAGCCCTACTAACGGACAGGATGTAGTGGGCTGAGGGATCAAAATGTATGCACACATTGGGTAGTCCTGTCCTCAAAGAATTTCGGGTACTGCACGTGGTTTAGGGCAGTAAATTATTTAACCTTCCTAGGTGTCCCATGTCAAGGTCCAAGGATCCCTAACATGAGGTGAGAAAACAACCATTAGCAATTAGTAGGTTTTTTATGGTAGCATTTTTTTATTTCTTAGGTGGCTTTTTTCTTTTTTAATATTTATAAAAAGCAGGCATTCCGTTGAAATCCAATATAAAAATGAAAAAGCATGAAAAAGCATGGACATACACAGTGGAGCACCAGGATTTTAACATTGCATGATTCAGTCAAAGGCTGGTCTAGGGCTGTGTTTTTTTTTAAACAAAAAGAAGAGGATTGCAATTTCCAAATTCAACCTTACATAAATCAACATTTACAGTGTGCAACAACTTCTTGTGTTTTTTAGAAAAAGTTGGTAGGAGGTGTGTACATTGTTATTTCATAGCAGAACATATCCTCCTAGTACCATTAATGTAGAATATTATATTTGAATTCAATTTCTTAGCATATAATACTCTGTTCAAGTGATTAGGCCTAGGCTGTCCACCACTATTTCTGAACTACCTCAACACAGAAAAAGCTAATCACTTGAACAAAATGTTAATCACTGAGCCCAATGGGGAATGGGGCATTCCCGAATGGGCTCAGTGGGGAATGGGGAATTCCATTACCGCCAAATCCGTGATCCGGCGCTAATAGCGCTGGGGGGTTTGGTGGTAGGGCTAGTACCGCCGGCGGTAATACTGCCGGCGTTACCACCCAACTCGTGATGAGGCCCATAGTCTGAATTCATTATGATTACTCGTTTCTGGAGCTGTTGATTGATGGCAGTAAGAACAGCCTTATATATTGCCATTAGTTCCAACACCTGATTACTCTGAGGACCAATTTTATAAATTTGGTGGGTTCCGAGATGTCCTTCACCCATGCATTCTCAACACCAGCTACTAATTGTTTCTCATCATTTTCTTCATTATCGTAGGAACATTCCCCACATCAAAATGAGTATTTCTTGACAGGTGTTCATTTCATATACTTTTTGAGGAGAAGCTAGATACGACTATATATTATTAGTGGTTTCTTCAAAACAATTGTCTTGGACACACTTGTGTAGATCAGCTAATCCTTATGCCATTGGGCTCCTTACATTTTGACCCTATCTGATTTCCACAGGGTGAACCTGCATTGAAGGATTCCAGGAAGTAATCCTTGATTTAGAGACGTTCCCAGTTCATATCTGGTCACTCTGCAAATATTGCAAAGGCTGGTGTGAAATTTAAACTTTTACATGTTCCCCATGGATCAATGGACAGTAGATTTTCAGCACCCATTCATTAAAATTGATCTCTACGTGTGATGAAGTTTTGCGTGCGTAAGAGATCACTTTATTAACCTGGTAGTCTTCTAATACCTGACTGCAGTCAAACACATATCAGAAAATCCTCTTTCCAGGAAGAATTACCTATTTTTGAAGTGATAAACCAAGTAGGGAGCTTGGATAAACTTCTTTTCAGTTGTATTGCAGCCTTTTTAGAGTCCCCCCACTTCCGCTTGACCCCTGCCCCTTCAAAAGATGGACCAAGGATTCTTTGATCTCGATATATTCTTCCATGAATTTATGATTATAGTAAGTCAATCCTAAAAGCCTGCGGAATTCACGCAGATTTGTGGTGCTCTTCAATTTTAGTAGAGCTTAGACATTCTTCTTCTGAGAATTAAGGCCATTGGCTGCTGTGATTTCATGGCCTGGAAAGTTTACTTTAGGTCTGCACCCCTGTGTTTTCCTAAGTGATAACTTTGCAACTGCATTATTTAGGATCTCCTCCAGGTGTTTCTCAATAGTCTGACCTTTGAATAGTAGGTCATTCACATAAACCAAATTCCCTCTTTCTATAAGGTCAGGCCTGGTTTTATGTAGGAAGATGTTGAACTCATGTCCACTATTAATGAACCCAACTGGAGTTATTGAACTGCATACATCTGTTTCCAAGTAAACAAACGTTTATATTGGTGCTGAGGGAGTATCAAGACAGTCCAATATCCATTAGACCAATCAAGGGCAGTATATGCTTTTGATCCCTGGATCTTTGCAAGGCCCTGATCATCAGATGGAAGAGACAACTGTAGAATGTGTACTCTCTTATTCAGTTCCCTTAGGTATAAACAGAGTCTCCATTGTCCATTGGGTTTCAATATTCCAAGTACTGGATTATTAAAGCAACTATGGATTGGTCAAATAATCCCACGTAATTCCAAATGATCAATAATCTTCGTGGGTGATCAAATGGACACTAGAAGTAACTGGTATTGTTTTACAAATATAGGTGCCATATTAGGGTCCATAGGCATGGTTGTGTAATGAAGGGAAGTATTTTCACAATCATGAATCTACAGAGAAAAACCTTTTGACACACAACACTTACAGACCAGGCGTTGCAGTGAAAGTTGCATAAACCAGGGATGAGGACAGGAGAGAATGACATAGAAATGGGATGGTGGAGAAAGTGCAGATTTAAGGATGGAGGGGTGATGTAGAAGTCTTGTAGGGTTGTCCTTGAATGGTAGGGAAAGAGGAAAACAGGGTGATGCAGTAGGGTGGAGTTCTAGGAACAGGTTCCTCAGAAAGAAGTAGAGCTTTGAAGTTGGACTTAAATAGTGGTAGATTTGGAGTAGTACAGAGAGGGCGAGGAAGAGCATTCCAGAGTAGGGGAGCAAGGAGAGAGAGAGAGAACGGAAATGAGAGGGAGCATGGGGGGCTCAAGTGGTGGCAAGGAGATGAGCTGAGTGTGATCTTGAGCATAGAGGAGAGTTGGGAGTGAGATGAGCAGATAGGTAACGTGGGGCGAGTCCATGGGTAGTTTTGAAGATGATGAGAAGTTTATACTTAGCCCTTTATTTCATAGAAAGCCAGCCAATGTGGCAATGGGCAGAGGAGGTAGAGGTAAAACGAGACAGGTTTAAAAGTATGCTGACTTCGAAGTTGAGGACTTTATCCAGAGGTAAAAAAGCATAATTGGGAAGATCATGGAGAAGACTGGAAAAGTAGGGAGATTAGCTATTTTGCAGCATTGAAAGTAAGAAGATTACATATATTTCTGATATTGAGGAGTTTGAGTCTGGCTGCAGTGGCAGATTTGGAGATGAAGAGCAAGAAGTTGTGTGACGGGCCACAGATTACACAAAGGTTAACAATGTAATCAGAGTGAGGAAGGTAGTCAGGAGAGAAGAAGAGGAGGAGAGGAATTGATAGCATGCTTGGCTGGGAAGTAGAGAATGTTGTGGAGTTGAGCATGAGCGAGTGAGACACCATCCAATATTTGATGGCCGAGAGACAGTTTGAAATATTTGATAATAGCTTGTTGGATAACGAGTGAAAGGAGAAGAATATCTGAGTGTAGTCAGTGAAGAATTGATAGGAGAAGCCTTAAGAGAAGATCAGAGAGCCAAGTATAGAGATTGAAGAGAGTGGACCAAGGACAGACCCTCGGGGAACTCCAACAGTAAGGGTGGGAGTGGGGAGGAAAGGCTGATCAAGGAAACCTGAAAGTATCAGGGGGCAAGGTAATAAGCAAACCAAGTGAGGACCTTATCACTGATGCCAAGGAGAGATAATGTAGAGAAACGGTCAGAATGGTCGACAGTATCAAAGGCAGCAGAAAAGTTGAGAAGAATGTGAATAGATGAAAGGTTTGCATGCCGAGAGGAAGAGATAAGGTTGCTGATATTGAGGAGATTTGTCTCGGTGGAATGCAGAGGTCGGAAGCCAGATTGAACAGATTGAAGACGGGCTCGAGGTGGCATCATGGAACTCAGTGAGTTAATTGAATACTGCTTGCTCTATGATTTTGGAATAGTGTGGTAGAAGAGAGAAATTGTGAAAGTTTGTTGGGCAGTTACAATCTAGACCAGATACTTAAGGAGACGAATGACATTAGCGAGGGAAAAGTGGCATTGTCAAGAAAGGAGAGAAGAGGGAGGTAAGATGTGGTGCAACACTGGGCGCTATGTGCTTCACAATGTGCAGGGACAGTGGGTCAGTGGGGGCACAGGATGGGTTAGCCTTGAGGAATAGGGCAATAATCTCATCAGGGTTGGTAGGGTCAAAGGAAAACATAGTAGCGGGAGAGGTTGGTTGGAGTGGTGGAGAAAAGGAAGTAGGAGGAGGGAATAGAAGGAAATTAGCAAGGGTAATGTGAATGGTAGACATTTTAGATGCAAAGTAGAGAGCAAGCTCATTTGCAGAAAGAGTAGAGGAGATGGAGGTAGGAGGTAGAGCTAGGTTTAGGCAGTGATAAATTGAGTTGAGAGATTTTTGGAGGTGCGAAGGTTGGGAGAATTGAGACAAAATGAGACAGAGATAGAAGTCACTTTTGGCAGAATCGACATTAGAGGAATAGTTTTGAAGAGCAATGAAATAGAAATGGAGATCAGAGGAGTGTCTTCACCTTTACCAAATGTGAAACCTTTTCAGCATTGTTGTTGGTGTGGATGAGAGGTGTTGTAGAGGAGGTCCCAAATAAAACCTGCACCCTAGTCACCCATCTTGGAGTACCGGGAATGTTCACACCAAAATAATGGCTCTGGCCATTGCCTATCAGAAGAGCAACACCTATTGAGGTACCGATACCCAGAAAACCATGGACAGTAAGGTATCCATTAAGGAAACCCTACCAGCAAATGAAACAAAATGAAGATTGCCTAAATACTGTCCCGGAAGAAACTAAAAAGGTCTTATGGGAAGACGAATGGTGACATCACGAGGAACAGGGCGGATTCACAGATAGAAGAAATGACGACCCGAGAATGATACAAAGAGACAAAACGCCATGAGTAAGGATATCATGAACTTAAAATAAAAGAATGATGTCCAAATGTAAGAAAAATAAGCTGTAAGCAATGTGAAGACAGTCGACCAGTTTACACCTGTAAATATGCTTGGAACCGCAAGAAAGCTAAGGAAACAGTGCAGCTATGCTAAGTAGAAGAGTAGTGCGACAAGCGCCATTATACATAAATCTACCTCAAGTACTTTATTATAAGTATATTTCCACTTTGCAAACGAAGCAGAATCAACCCAGGTTACTAAAGGCCAAATGAGCAGAGATTCATATTTAGCAATACGAGAAGAGACGGCTGAATCGAAACTCGGCAGAAGCAACTCGTGCCAGGGAAGCCAAGGTCATACCAACAGACGAGGCGAATAGTAGATACATTTAATTGAAACTAAGAACAGAATATCTTGCCTCTGAAAGGTCGAGATAAGAAGACATAGGCAGGTGGCGAGCTAAATAAGAATCAAATACACAAATTGAGAGAAACGAGACAAATTCACAGTGAGGGAAGCACGTGACTAGCCGAGCAAGAAGAAGCGAGGGTTCACACCTACGCTTGGCACCCGACCAGGGCAGAGATATCAGAACTTTTTCAGACAGAAGATGCAGTTTCGAGGCCAACCACAGTGAACTAATTGACACATGGCTACCAAAGTGATGATTGATTGTAACCATAATTGGAGGAGGGCTGGGTAACTAAGGGGCACCCCGCACCTGGCTGACCATTCTGTGTGCTGCTGAGCGAATTGAAAAATTATGCATGGCGTTGGTGCCAACCCAATCACAATGGGCCAAATAATCTAGGGTCCTATAGTTAGTAGAACCAGTGAGACGTTGTACTTTTAGTGATGTCTACAGTAGTCATTTTTGAAGCAAGGGCTTAGACTCCCACCTGACAGTGTTTACCCAATCCCCTCACTCCATTACTATATACAGATACAGTACCTATAGTAAAGTTACCATTTCCTAACTAATAGAATTGCATGTTAACATTTGAGTGTTAGACGTCAATTATAACAAGTTTTGATTATAAATGTTACAACTTGTATGAAGTTCGTTGGAGTTGAAGTGAGAAAGACGATCGCATCACTGATTATATCCATGGCTCCCTGTTTTTTGTACTTGTCATTAAACGGACTCCCTTTGCCAAACCATTGAATTGTCCTTATTGATTGGTGTTGGAGTAATAAATCTGTACCCCCATCCATCTCAAGGGTGCAACTATCTCGTCTTAAAGTACTTCTGAGTAAACCTCAGCTCTATGGGCCGGCCGGGAGTCTCGGAGTACACTTGGTAGCAGAGTATTTTTATCAGTTATCGATTATCAATTAGAATAAGACTCCCATTGACCGTCGACATAAAGTAACTCTAGGTCTTCGGCAATATCACAAGTCCTTTGCCATTCAGCCGAGTAGACCGTGAAGCTCCCCGTAGACAGTGGTAGTGTAAGAAAACAAAACCTGCAGGACGAGTTCTGAAGGGACCTGTGTTTCCCCACGTAAAACCCTTCCCATTCCTATGGGCAGCTGAAAGGGAGATAAACCGAAGAAGGCAGTAACAAAGGCAGTGATTCCGAGGGTCCAGAGAGGAAAAATGCAAACAGTGAGTGAAAAAGACTGAGGGCCTCATTACACGTTGTGCGGTAAATGAAGCCATTTACCGGCATGCCGTTATTTGCGCCTCCACCCTCGCAAGAGGCTGCTAATTGCGTACTATTATGAGTACGCGGACACGAGCATAGCGCCATGCCGGTAATGACCCTACCGCCATGCCGTAAAAGTCCCCAAAAAGTCCTTTACCAGCTTCAACTAAAGTGCTAATAGCACTTCCGCCTTCACGCTGCATGCAAATTGCGGTCACCGCTATTAGCGGTCACCGTTAAAAAGCGGAACCGGAAATTGCGTCATCGCACAGGAACGTGAAAGAGCATGGCGGCCATCTTTAAAAACACAATCCATTGCCATCCTCCGCATCCAGGACCCCCTTCAAGGAAACTCGGACACAAATCCATCCCGGAGAGCTCAAAGATGCACAAGGCCGTAAAAAAAGCTGCTGATCTCCAACGTAAGGAAAAATTCAGCGATGAGGAGCTGATCATGCTCACAGAGACACTATCGGCAAATGCAAATGTAGTCTTCAGCAATGACATGCGGCGGGAGACAATCCTCAAGAAGAAGGCCATCTGGGCAGAGGTTGCCCACAAAGTCAGTGTGGTGGGCACCACCACCCGCACAGTCAAGGACTGCCGTAAGAGGTGGGACGACCTCCGGCTCCGTGTCAGAAATATACTGTCAGTGAACCGCAAGCTGGCAATGGGCACAGGAGGTGGCGGCGATTCACCTCTGAAACTCCCTGAGTGGGAGGAGACCTGTGCATCCACAATTGAGTGGAATCGATAGAGGGTGTTGGAGAAATGGAGCATGGTGTGGCCACTTCATCCGATGGAGGTGAGTGTATACATCAAAAAATGCACAGTGAAGTGTGAGGGGCCCCCCAAATATGTGTCCCTATTCAGGCCATGGATCCAGCCACAAACATACATGCATGCATCACCACATACACGTGCAACACAGACCCATTCATGCATGACCCACCCAACATCCCCATTACCGGAATCCACAATAAAGAGGCCCCAATGCATAGAGCGGCATGACGTAAACATTCAGCATAAGGCAGGTAGAACCATAAATGATGATATTCCCCATTTCTCACCCCTACAGGATCACAGACAGAAACTGAGGAACCACGCACTGCGACACCTGCTCCCCCATCTACATAAAAGCCCAGGAGAGATGCGACAGGGGACACCGCCACCACCTCAAGGGTAACCGGGAGGAGTGTCCAGCAGCAGAGGAACAAAGGCAGCAGGAGCACAAGTTCCACGCAGCCTGAGGCCATGGCTGCTGCCATTGTTGCACCCACGGCAGTGTGTCCCATTGCATGTGAAATCAGAACGGAGGGCATGCACTCTGCTGCCACCAGTTCAACTGGTGAGGCAGCAGCCACTGCTCCACTTTCGGACGAGGAGGAAGCACTTGACATTGTGGAGTGAAGCCAGACCCCCAGCCCAACACGCTCCATTGAGGCAAGCCCAAGGTTGTCATCAGGGTCAGGTAGCCATGGAGGATCAGCCACCCACACCGTGGAAGTGGCATGGAGCCCCCAGGTGCCTTCACCTGATGCCAGAGGCATGGACCAAGGCGCAGCAGTCATCCCTCCTGCTCGTAGCACGCAACATGACCTTGCATCCATCAGCCAGAGGCAGGCAGAGATCACTGGGCTGGTAGGGCAGCATGTGGCCGAGGCAGCCCGTCTGAGGGAGGACCTCTGTATGTATGCAAGGCAGACAAGGGAGGGCATGGAGGCCTGCACAAACAGGATTTGCAATGAAATGGCCCAACTCAGGCAGGCCGTGATCCGTATAGCGGACGCGATTGAGCGCCAATGCCCACCCACAACACCGGATGAACCGGGCACCCCCTCCTCTGGGAGTTCCCGGTAAACAAGCCCCCTGTGCTGCTCTCTGCGCAACCTGAGGCGCACCACATTCAAACCACCCAATGGTGGAGGAGGCACTGAGAATTAGGGCCAGCAAGGACTAGGTTGCACATGTGGAGAAGGACACGTACACACTATGAGGCTCACATGGGGGTTTTGTGGGGGGAGTGGGGTAAGGGTGTTCTTGGGAGTGTTGTGGGGGGAGGGGGGTAAGGGTGTTCTTGGGATTGTTGTGGGGGAGGGGGTAAGGGTGTTCTTGGGAGTGTTGTGGGAGGAGGGGGTAAGGGTGTTCTTGGGAGTGTTGTGGGGGAGGGGGGGTAAGAGTGTTCTTGGGAGTGTTGTGGGGGAGGGGGTAAGGGTGTTCTTGGGAGTGTTGTGGGGAGTGAGGGGGGGGTCGTTTGCACAGTTGGGGCCATTAACTTTTTGTTTGAATTTTGTTCACAATACACTGTTGAGAATTTGAAACCCAGGCTTGGTCTTCATCATTGTGTATGTGTACTGTATTGGGGAGATGGTTCTTTGTGGGACTCACCACATTCATCAGGGCAACAATACCCATCTCCATCCATAATAGTTTTCCCTTGTATCTCATGGAATCTGATACATCAGATGCTGACGCACGTCGTGTCCCTCCTGGCCATCGCCTCTTGCATGTCCTGGCGGGCCATTTCAACCATCCTCATCACCATCCACATCGTCCTCATCTGGTGGTTGCATGTCAGGTGGCATAGGCACATTCCGTCTGATGCACATTTTGTGCTGCGTCACACATGCCATGGTTATCTTTGGCACTTTGTCATGGCCGTACAGGAGAGCCTCACCCGGCACGCTTAGGCACCAGAGCTGTGTGTTTGAAAGGCCAAATGTCTGCTCCATCACGACGCAGGTACGGGTATGTGCAATATTGTTGTCCTCTTCCTGCTGGTTCTGTGGGTTCCATACAGGGGTTAGGAGCCACCTCTTCAGTGGATAGCCGGCTTTGCCTGTATGGGGCGAAGAATGGGTACCTGTTACCGGCCACCTCTGGTGCGGCATGTACATGTCACACAAATCGTCTTTGCATTGTGATTGGAAATCACGACTGACAGCATGCATGCAGACGATCTGCGTGACTGCAATGTGCAAAGCTGAGCTCAACCATGCAAGTCGACATGCCTGATTCATGCCTCCAACAGTAATAGATATGTCCTGGGTGAGGCCAGGTCTCAGGTGTCCTTGGGCCCAGGCAAATTTAGTACCGCAATGCCAGTGTACTACCATTCCAACATCCATGTTGCTATGTTGTGAAGCGTCACTTCAGTGGTGCTATGGGTTTGTGGTCAGATGCTATGGCTAGGGGTGATCCCTTTGCATGCATTGTAGGGCGCATTGCTGTATTGATGTTGTGCTGCCCAAATTCTGTATGACTGTCTTGACGGCATGTTGCTGATTTGTGTATTATGTGGTGTTGCATGATGTGAAATGTGGGTGTGGATGGATTTGTACTATTTTCGAAAGTTGGATTGTATTCAATGATGTGCAGCTTCACATTTCATGTGGGGTCTTCCACTGTATGACCATTTGTCCCACGCACGGCAGTCAACTCCCAGTAGGTGTATGTTTCTCTCCCCCCCCAATCACACCGCCATGTACATGCCCTGCTAATCACCAAGTTGCCACGATCGTTGGCCGGCTTGTCGCTCCATGTTGCGTGGTATGGTTGAGTTCTACAGGACCATTGAATCATAGGTTGAGCCAGGATGTCTGGAGCAACAATGTGTGATTATCTTGTTTGCGTCACATGCCATTCGGACAATGATGGAGTGGAATTGTTTACTGTTTCGTTGGACTAATTCATTGTGATGTGGGACCACCAATTCCACATGGGTACAGTTGATGGCCCCGATGCTACTTGGGATGGTTGCAAGTGAATAGAAGGCAACTTTGGTGTTTGCGGTCTCCTGGACAGTCCGTGGCAGGAATATGTGTTCATGTGCAAGCTTCAGGAGGGCATTGTGTGCCTGGTTCGGCGTGCATGGGAATACTGGTTGTGAGATGCCATGCATCTGCTACACAGTATACTGCTAGGAGCCTGTGGCCAGGAAGTGGTGCACAGTCACCACCTTCAGTAGATGGGGGATTGCAGTTCTGATGTCTATGAGGCTCAGGCTGTCGTCATGTATCTTAGCCACATTGCTGGTGATGGTATCCCGGTGCAGACGGTACGGGATATGTATGTGCGCAGGTGTTTGGTTAAATGGACTGGCTTGGATCCTGGGTATTGGTGGCCGGTTCTGTGGTATTTCTGGGTGCCTTAGTGGTGCTTGCTGGGCCTGTCTTGCCCTCCTCCTCCTACTCCTCCTCCTTCTGCGTCTCCGCTGTGCTGCCTGTTGTTGGTGCTGCCGCACTGCAATCGTGTCCTCCAGCCCATGTAATGCTGCCAGTATTGGAACCATTTTGGTGTGGGAAGGTGTGTGGGAAGGGGTGTGGTGTGCTATTTTGTGCTGCAAGTCTCCATTGCCTCCACCTGTGCTGGATGTGTCCACCTGTGGCAGGTGTGAACACTGCTCAGGTCTCTTAACGGGTGGTTCGCGATGCCGGTATTAGCACCATGCCAGTAAGGGGTTTTTGGGTCTTTACCGTGCCTCTACTGCCATGTCCGCATGGCTTGTGAAGCCGTGCAATTAGCGCAATGCCGCTATTTCCAGTATGGGGCGCGCGCGCCCACGGACTTGCCCCTCTTAGTGGCACCGTACTTACCGGTTCTGCTAATAGCGGCAAGTCCGGGTCGTAATTAGCTAGGGAATTTAGCGGTACCGGTAATCGCTTACCGGTACCGTTATTCCCTTACCGCACATCGTGTAATGAGGCCCTGAGTGTTTTGGCAGAAGTGCATGCTTTAGAACAAGTAAAGGGAAAAGGTAAGGGAGGGAGGTGGGAAAAAATATAGTTAGACGTAGTGAACAATGTATACATCTAAGGGGGAGGGAATAATGACTCGAGAATAATTAAACAAATAGAGAGAAGATACCGGGCAGAACACCCAAGAAGAGAGAGGTTACCGGGGAGGACACCCGAGAAGTGAGAGGATTCGCCTTATTCCTACGCTTTTAATACAAGCAGCTAGAAGAAATGTGTATCCATAGTCCCAACTAAAGGGGAAAAAATAGACTACCACAGTGATTAAAGACGACGTGAAAGGGATACGTTTAAACTCCATGAAGGGGTAATATTTAGAGGCAGAGATACATGTGACCAGCTGGTGTTCATCTAGTCTGTTAAACGTCTGTCTTACATGTTGTTTGTTTTGACGTCATAAGTTGAAAATGTTCCTTAAGAAAACTGTTTTAAATTTTACGCGATTGAATAGCCGGGATAATATCACATTGAATTGATGTTTTTGAGTAAAATATGAGATATTTTGTGAAAAAAATAGGTATTGGGGCTTGCAGTGTTTGGTGCTCGCTCATATTGTTGGAAACTGTTTAAGTCAAGTAAAGCTTTGACAACTGTTATATAAGGAGAAGGGGAATAGATTCAAACATGGAAGACATAACACACCTATGCAAACAGTTGCCGAAACATGCACCCAAACTGAAGAAATATAGTACAGAGTGGGTTAAAGGAACCGCCAACAAAATGTTTATGCCATGGCCACAGGGCGGGTCCTTATCTAAAGCTGTCTTGCAACACATGACGACATATTTGCACGCCACATATACGGCCAAAAAGTTAGACAAACGCCTAGCTATTTTAGAGCTTTGGAAGATGTATGAACAAGAAAAGGGAGAGGAGACGCCAATAGATTGGATACTTAATATATGCTCAGAGGGGGGTGAGACGCCTACTGCACCACCCGCCCCATCTGAAACGAAGGTTGAAAAAAAGTAAAGATGAGGGACTGTATCCGCTGAGAGAACTAAAGGCAGTCACGGGATATAGCAACCCGGCATATGAGTCACCTACGCAAAGTAGTGATGAAAATCTGGGGAAAGATAAGGATAAGGATATCACCTCCACGGTCCCAAGGGACATGGAGAGACGTGATGATGAAAGAAGGGATTAGGCACAGACAAGTGCATCTCTCGACAAGGAGAGAGAGAGAAAAAGATGGAAGGGAAACAAAGATAGAACTGATGAGATAGAATTCACAAAAAATGAATGGATGGGAGGGAAAATTCTATTGAAACTCGATGGCAAAGGTATTGATGATGCGAATCAAAAAGAGAGGCTAGACGAGGTACAGAGAAAGGGGAAAGAGAAGGAATCGAGAGACAAAAGAATAAGAAAGAAAGATAGACAAAGGCAAGAACAGCTATATCGCAAAGAGCAAGAAAGACAGCTCGATCGCAAACAGAGAGCAGCCAACAATCAAGACAGACAGAAGCAGCAAAGGTCAGAGGAAGAGCAAAGAATACAAGAGAAGAGAATAAAGAGATGAAGGTATGAGGAAATCCAAAGGGCAGATGAATGTAGAAATGAAAAGAAAAAGGAAAAAGATAGGGTCAGAGAAGGGGCGAGGAAGCGCAAAGAATTCGATGATGATGTAGAACGTAAGTGAAGACAGAGAGCACGCGATCTTGAATATCTGGAGAGAGAGTTTAAAAAACCTGCTCCAGTAGTAGACTGGGAAGACATTGAAGAATTCTTTCCTGCGTACGATTCAGTACCAGGCATGTCTAGGGCAAGTATCGAGGATGACTTCGACACCAGAAGAATCAGAGAAACGATTGATAGAATATATGATGAAATGGGGCTAGAACAAACACCCCAAGGGGAGGGGGAAGATGAGCGCCTGGAGAGCACTAAGCTTTACGACACTGAAGATGTTTCCCGAAGTAGTGGGAATAGGGAACTATACGGGACAGATTAGAAATAAGTAGGAACCAAGAAGACACAAGAAGTTGCACGAATTGGGAACAGACAATGTCTGACACAGAGAGGGAGGAACGCAAGGAAAATGAGGAAGAGAGTCAGAGTGAAAGACAACTCCCAAGAGAGAAAGGAATAAGATGGTCAGACACTAGCGAGTCTCCACCTAGAGCATCAGAACTAGCTACGCAGTCAGACCGACATGAAGAAGTATCTCACGGTCAGAGGGGGCTGTCTCCACCGCCTTATGTAGACAGACTTAGGTCACTGCCAGGCAGTTGGCGATGCGGGAAAATTACCCATGCCATAGATAGAAGAACCATGAGGGAAGAGAGAGAGCTATACATCACAATTTCTGTTACTCGAAAAAGGGAGAACAAGACTACAATATATTCCATGGCCACACATGGATCGAGAACATTTGAAAAACAAGCTCCCAATGCTGACATCTGAGGCTGGAAAGTTTATACACGAGTTAGAAAAAATGCCACAAGGGAACACGTTAGCTATAGGGGATATAAAGGGTCTCCTAATCACCATGCTTGGTGAGAGACCAGACAATGTGTGGACATGGGCAGGTTACCTGGGTGTGACCACAATCAAAATTGCACATGATGGAGATCCATTTAACAACTGCAGAGCCACAGTATGGAAAGCACTACGAGTGCTTTACACAGTCACTTTCGATATGGGTGCTATAATGACACGAAAAATGAAGGAGTCTGAGGATCCGTTGCTTTATATACAGAATTTCCAAGACGCTTGGGTCCTCAAAACTCATGAATCTTGCGGAAAATCTATAACTGTATTCTACCATATATTGTGCCAAGGGCTGCCAGAACCGGTACAGAAACAGCTCAAGAAATTGGTAGGTTTCGAAGCCAAACCTTGGTCAGAAATACAGTTGAGTATTGCACACTACTGCAGACTACTGCAAGAAGAGAATTGCAAAAAGGAAGCTGCATGAAAGGGTGAGGAAGCGAAGTTGGTGTAGAATAAATTGTCAAAATATGCTCTTGATGGGGCCATGGTAACTACCACAGCTGAATCGAGCATTCAACAGGTGACTAATCAACAGTAGAATAATCAGAGCAATACTGGTTTTTACCCTAGGGGGAGAGGATTTAGAGGAAGAGGATGGCAGAGCAATCAGGGAGGTTTCCAAAATAATCAAGGAGGCTTTCAAAATATGCAACATGGTAATCAAGATATGTTAAATGGGCAAATGATCCGACCACCACCAGTATGTTGGTTATGTGGAATGACAGGGCATTTAGCATGCACATGCAGAAACCAAGGCATGGTAGCGAACGTCCAAGGGACAGGAGCAGGTACGGTGAATCCACCTGCATTCGTACAGCAAGGTGTTGCACAGAATCACACGATGCAACAACAAGCGCCAGGAGCGCAACAAGGCGGGCAACCTCAGAATATGGGGAGTTTTCCATAAGGACAATCCCAACAGGCACCGATGCAACTATCACAGACACTGAGCACAGGACAGACCATGAACCCTGGAATGGGAAGTAACAATGGGAATGGGGGAAAGCTACCAGCACACAGTGGGCCAAAATGTTATAAGGACTAGGACAGCTCACTGGGAACCCTGATGTGTTCTGTCCTATCAGTGACACCAGACCCTCACCGGGAACCTAGGGCGGATGTCATTATAGGGGATAAAGAAAATTCCTTCTTAGTTGACACGGGTGCAACACGCTCGTGCATACGTGAATGCAAGTTTTCCTTGTCCGACGAGGCCATAATTACTCAGAGTTTCACAGGAGCTACATGTCGTGTTCCCTTCACAAATGTACTTCCAGTCTCTGTAGGAGAATGTGAAATGAATGTGCCTTTATTATATTCATGAAAGAACCCAGTAAACATTTTGGGTTGAGATTTAATGACAAAGTTAAACATTACAATCTCATTCACGGAGGAGGCATAGTATGTTCAACTCCAGGAATGCACTATTCAAATCTATGCGAAATGATCAGAGCATATGCAGGACACACAGCTATGAGGGCTATACCGTTAGAGCCAGAAATGTTTGCGTATGGTATGCGCATACTAATGGCAGGGCTGCCAGGCCTTGCAGACAGAATCATGAGAACCCCAGATGAGTTCCTATTTAGACCAAGCATACCGATGCATGAGGAGAAGGGACAAGTATTTCCCTTGATGATACACTCAGTTGCAGTACGAGGGAGTATGGCCTTGACTGATGGTCATGACGACAAAGGCCGACAATGGTGCGCAGTAATCGCCATTGAAGAAGGATATCGATTGACTGACGTCAGCGATGACGACCTGTTTGAAGAGCAAGCAGATATGGCAGAGACAATGGTGGAAGTGAGTCTCACCGTTTGGGAGAGAATTATCAAAAGGGAAGTGCCTCAGAGAATGATGTTGGCACGAAACCGTCCTGAATATTTTGATGATGACATGGCCCAGGTGCCTGTCTCAGTGGGGACCACAGGACCCTATGACATAGGGCTGTTGAAAGGGGTTGGAGAAGTGAAAATTAAACTGAAACCAGGAGCATTTCTACCAAAAGACTGACAATACCCCATGTCCAGAGAGGCAGATGAGGGGATGTTTAAGACAATTTCTGCAATCATGGAGCAGGGCATCTTAGTGACATCAGAGTCATCATGCAATACCACGGTTTATCCGATCAAAAATTCAAAGGGAGGGTCTTGGAGGCTAATTCAGGATTTACGCCCAATAAATTATATTGTTGAGGCCGAGTTCCCTTTAGTTCCTAACCCGGCTACAATCCTATGTAATATACCTGTTGAGGCAATATATTTCATGGGAATTGACTTGAAAAATGCATTTTTCTCAATCCTGTTGCACCGTGACTCACAAGATCTGACTTCATTCACATTCAGACAGATGCGCCTGAAAAGAACAAGGCCACCCCAGGGGTATTGTGAGTCTCCATCTATTTTTAACAGAGACCTGCAGATGGACTTAAGCAATATTGCATTAAATAGTGTTGCCCTGCAGTATGTGGAGGACATCTTAATTTGCAGCAAGACAGAAGAGCAATGCAGGCACGATTCTGTTCAACTATTGACTATACTGGCTGAGAAGGGATATAAGGGTGACAAGGAAAAGCTACAATATTGTCAACAAGAAGTACTGTATATAGGCCAGCTGATTTCACATGAGGGAAAAAGAGTGACCCCAGAAAGGGCTGAAGCCATACTGAACACGACAAAAACACACACGATAAAACAGATGCAGAGCTTTTTAGGCCTATGCAACTATGTCAGAGCATGGGTCTTCGACTATAGCTCTTACACTAAGCCTTTACTTCAGGCCCTAAAGAAGGCCCAATTGAAGAAAGAAAAGATTGAATGGTCTGAGACCATGGAGGAAGGATTTGCTGTACTCAAAAAAGCTATTTGAACAGCACCAGTTCTAGGGATTCCCAATTATGCAGAGGAATTTTACCTGTTTTCACACACGAATGGCAGCGTCATGACGGCAGTGCTCACAAAGAGAACTAAATTGGGGTACAAGCCCCTGGCGTACTGTGCGAAAGGAGTTTAGCTGCCGCAGCGTTCGTCATAGAAAAGGCTACAACCATTGTAATGGGTTTCTCAATGATGCATGTCAAGCACTCGAGTGTTGCCATTCTAGAGAAACTGAAGGGCACATTGACATCTCAGAGAGCTTCTGCTTATGAAGTGATCATATCAAATCCATCGATTAAGGTAGTCCGATGTAAGATAGTGAACCCAGCTATGTTTATTGCAGAGGCAGTCACTGAAGGAGAGCCAATACATGACTTTGCAAACTATGAATAATTCTATGATGGAATTCCCAGGGTGAAAGAAAATGCCTCGGCAGAAGGAGAAAGTGTCTTTATTGATGGTTCTTCGAGAATCGATCAAAATGATGGGCAAAGATATACAGCCGCTGCTGTGATGAAGCACACAGCAAATGGAGAATTCCGAGTACTTATTAGTGAGCAAATACCATCTCATTATTCAGCACAGGCTGCAGAATTATTGGCATTGATACTCGCTATTGAGAATCACGCTGACCAGCAAGTAACGGTGTACAGTGACCTCGCCTATGTGACGTCGAAAGTGCATGCAGGCTTAGCATTCTGGAAAAAGAGGGGCTCCCTCCGAGCAAACAGCACGCCAGTGCAGCATGCAGCCTTATTGGACAGGCTGATTAAGGCACTACAGCTCCCAGTGGGCATAGCGGTTGTGAAATGCACCTCCCACATGAGAGGGACAGATTTTATCTCAAGCGGAAATCAAGCAGCAGACACGGAAGTCAAATGTATGGCATCCAAGAATGAGACAATCATGGAAGTGGAAGTCACCCATACCAATGAGAGAATGATGGTTGCACAAACTACACCTGAAAGCTATAACAGTCTAGGGCAAACACAGTTGATGGAACTCCAAGGGGAGGCACCACAAGAAGAGAAGAATCTTTGAAAACGACGATGGTGTTCTTTAAACCCCTCTGACGGTTTGTGGCGACAAGACAGCACTGGTAAACCAGTGATGCCTGTAGCTCTATTACAAATAGCGCTGTGGCAGTTTCATTATCCGGCACACATGACAAAAGAGAATTTAGCAGCAACACTTGCAGAGGACTGGTTCATACCGAATTTAACCGAGCATGTTGCATTTTTTATAGTAACTGTATAATCTGCCAACAATTTGCAGCTGGGCACACATTAAAAGTAATGAGAGGAGTCATCCCCAGGCCAAATGGGCCTTTTCAGCACTTGCATGTCGATTACGTCGACATGATTCAAGTATTTAACGGGTACAGATACTTAATTGTTGTGGTGTGTCCATTCTCTAGATGGATTGAGGCAGGTCCCTGTGCACACCCAGACTCTACCTTTGCAGCCACATTTTTAGTGAGAGAAGTGTTCCCCAGGTGGGGGGTGTGCGAGGTCATGAGATCAGATAACGGAGCTCACTTTTTAAACGAGACATTTCGCACAGATTAGCTTGCTGCTTGGAATAAAGCACAAGTTCTCGTCGGCGTATCATCTGCAAGGTAACGGGCTCTGTGAGAAGCTCAACAGCTTATTAAAGGAAATGATATCCAAGTTGAAGCTTACTCCAAGAACGGGATGCTTGCACAGCCTTTCATTAGCACTGTATGCACTTAGGAACCAAACCGGTTCCGACCATCATTTTACGTCACACGGGATAGCCACAGAAGAAGAATGCATACTCCTCTGGCACCCCGAGATAGAGCTAGATGTGATACCCAGTCAACAGGAGAAATTTTAGGGTTGGAAATGCAAAATTACCTGAATTGCATGACATCTTGCCTTACTGTAATTTCAGACCAGCTGCAGAGATGAAGAAAGGGGTGCAGGGGATCACGGAACACAGAAGGAGATACTACTACTGATACAGCTCAAGGACTTTGTGTACCATCCGTTTTTCCTGGAGACACCGTCCTTGTAAGGAACCATATGAGGAAAAAGTGGGATGAGCCAAGATTTAACGGTCCCTTTACAGTAGAGGACTGCACTCCGTCTGCAGTAAAACTACAAGGCAGGAGAGCTTGGATTTTTCTGGGTGACATCAAACCCTACCATCGTTGGGGTGCAGGCAGGGAAGGCCCCCTGCCTGCACCCCAACGCAAGGAGACTACGAGCAATGGGGAAGAACCACAGCCTGTGCAGACGAGAAGCATGACGAGGAAAAAGGACGCATAACCGTCCAGACAAAGATAAATAACTTTTTGTAAATTGTGGCTTAAATTGGACACTTCCTCTAAGCAAAAAAGGGGAAAAGGACATAAAAACGGACAGTCTGTTCATCCTAGTTCCAGAGTGAAGAAGAAAATTGCACGTATAAACCACAACACAGTCTGTTGACTTTGAACCTTGGACTGAGGCACACATAAAACCTTGATAAAAAAGAATATGCCAAATTTTGATTGAGGGCACATACATTGGAAGACAATACAGTATCTAGACTCATTCCACACCGAGACCCTAGTCAGAATCACTTCTGGTGTCCCGCAGTAGCGACATCACCAAAGATGTGGTAATATACTTTAATCTAGTGCTAAGATCATACCCGTCATTGGTGGGAGGGCTCACCAGTGTCACTGACTTTCTTCAACATCCTGAAAACGAAAAGACAATAAGAAGATTGCTTACTGTAATTGCCGAACAATTCCTCTTACTTCCCGAGTACAGTAAGGAGAAGCCAAATGTCCCAAGCAGAGAAGGAAGTAAATGAGCTTGTCAATACATTGTTCTTTCGAATAACTGAACACTGTCCAAAACTTGTCGGAAGAACGACAGACACACTCACGTTTCTTCGAGACCCAGAAAATGCAGAACATCTAAGCCAACTCCTAAATAAAATTGTGATCTTAGTTGCACTCCATGCGACCGGACAGTGAGACGTTGTTTACATTAAAGAGAAAGCAAACAATCCAGAAACTCAGCAAGACAGGACTGATGTCCCTGTCACCAGAAGACAGCAAGTTGGCCCACAATGTCCTCATTCATTTAGTCACTGACTTTCCAGAGCTAGTGGGGATACCGATCAACGTTTACGTCCTCACATTCATCAGAGATCCAGTTAATGTTGCACAGATGTGCATGCCCTTGCATGGAGTCATACTGCAAGTAGAACTCTCTAACCATCAACAGAACTATCTGAGGAGATTGTAAAAGCTTTCCACCGAGGTACAGATCGAGGAAGCAGTGTCAAGAGGTTCACATTATCCCATGTGTAGTTATTTTGTCTCTATTCTTCATACTGACCAGGATACAACATGTCTTCAGGACTGAAGCAAATCCGAGGCGTGGATTGGGAGCTGACCTACTTTGAAAATGCACAAGTAAAAGGACTTGCCGAAGTGTTATTTGATTTCATTTTTCCCATAGTTTAAAAACGAACTGTATCCTGAGATAAGAGGCAATTCAATGCCCGCAAGAAGGGGGACATTTAAAAAAAAAAAAAAAAAAATTATTGTGCACTAGCCAATTTGACTTTTAACACATTTCAGTGAATAATAAAACAATATACAGTCCATTTTTTTTTTACATATTCTGAATACAGTAGCAACAAGCATCCTAAGTAAAAAACAAGAAAACAAGAATTCAAATCACTAGTAACAATTCAATCTACAACTAACTTCAGTTCCCTTAAACACCTTCCAACCTCAATTGATAACGCCGACTCATTCCCAGAAGATAGTCTAGCCCAAAAATCCTCGGAACTGATATAGGACTCATCATGAACAAATTTATTAAATTGTCCAGCCCTAATACTCCAGGTCCCGTCCCAGAGCAACTAGATAACAAATGCTTGATAGTCTGGAGTTTGTTACTAAGGCACCTATCACAGATAGGTAAAGTCTCCCCTTCCTTATCTCTAATAGCTAGTAATTCTAAGGTGGGAAGTAAATTTAAACAAAATCTCAAGAAAGTTGACCTAAACCGAGGATTTGGGGACTTCTTTAAATAAGTCGGCAAGGTTGAAAGACGTTTATCTAATACTGTCAGAGAGGCTGATCTTTTCGTTTTTCGCATATCATCAATAGTGTCTATCCAATTATTCAATTTCATTTTTTCTTTCACTTTTAAACGGTTCTGTAAAAGGAACTCAGCGTCGCAGTCACAGCCCGACAAGAGTTCTAAACATTTTTGCCCCAATCTACATAAGAAGACATTGTTCCCTAGTTGGTACCCTATAGCAGTTTCCTCAAATACGGAATTCTTTGGAGGATCTAAGATTAGTCTGTAAAGAATCAGCCACTTCCATTCTAGCCATAATCTAAGTGACGAGAGACCAAGTTCATAGCGCAAACTAACAATTGGAACACAATCTGGGAGACCTAAAATGCGTTTCCAGATCCTAGACTCTATTACATCCCAATCTATCTCCAAGGCTTTATTGCTATAATCCAATCCATAAAGAATTATGGGAACTACCCTCCCTATGTAGAATCTTATAAGTGGGAGAATAGAGAATTTGCCGAATTTAAAATTGATTTTTTTCATCTGACCACATAATTTCACTACTTTTAGATCAATGGATGACACCAAATTACTCTTTGTAGGAAAAGATCTTAATACAAATCCCAGATATGTTAATTCTGAAACAACCTCTACAGGACACTGATCCAACTTCCAAGCAAAATTATTTACTATTTTGTTTGGTCTCTTGAAGAATAGGATCTTTGAGGGGGGACATTTGTGGGACACCTGAACCTATAGTATAGTAAAAGGTAGACATTTGGCGAATGATCGAGATTGGGATCCAGAGCAGCTACCTTCTCCTCCCGCAGTAGGAAAGGAGTCCACGCTTCTCTGGAAGTAAATGCTGCTGCCTGACCTACAGGGGCATAATGTATTTTTGTATCATATTCATCATTGTTTTACTGTCATTAACGATCAGAACTGCATTTTTTATTGGTGCACAAAGCGTTCCAATTCCAGTGCACCCACCTAATGATGCACGCATGAAACCCACAAAGGCACCCAGACCTTAGTCATTCCAGTCCCTAGAAGATCTGATGGTGGAATGAATGAGCTTGAAATGGATGTGATTAGCAATGACACACCCACACTTGTGGTAACAAACAAAAAGAAAAGCCGGAGACAGGGGGCCTCATTCCGAGATTGGTGGTAGTCATGGTGCTATTTGCACCATGACTGCCTAACGGGTCCGGCACCGGTGTTGTTCAATGGAGACTTACCGGTGTAGTCTGACCCTGGTGGGACCGGTAAATCCCCATTGAACAAACCATTCCCCATTCCCATTTGAGCCCCTATAGGGCTCAATGGGAATGTGGAGGGTGCTAATAATGGGCTCGCGACTTGCAAGCCCGTTATTAATGCCCTGGTCCCTTGGTGGGACCCGTAAGGGACGTATGGTCAGACCACACATTCCTTCCAGTCCCCGCCAAGGGGCCTTGGAATAGGGCGGTAAGGGATTACCAGCACCGTTCCTTTTACCGGTGCCCGGTATCCCTTACCGCCCAACTTATAATGACCCCCAGGGTCGGCAAGAAATGAATGATGAAAAGTTACTGACAACCACACGCATGCAAACACTGAATACACATGCAACAAGCATAGTGTCAATGACTACAGAACCACAATCCAAAGCATTAGAGAAGAAAAGACTGCAAACTATAAGAATCTCCACAATAGACATTGTGGAAAGACAAGAGGAATTGGAGAAGAAATCAACAGACATAACAATAATAATAAACACCCCTGAGACAACACTGATGGAGACAAAGACAAACTCCAAGAAGATCTCACAAGCACAACTAATAGTAGACGCAGTTTGGCTATCATTATCCAGATAAAGGAAAAGACTAGAGGAGCTGAAGAATAAACACCCAGAGACAGCAGTAACAAACATATATGTTCCAACGAAAGGGACAAGTACAAGTTCCACAGTACGATCATACACTGGACCACTGTCAGTATGGATACGAACATTCCTAGCCAGAAAGAAAAAGCTGTATGAGGACCAGGAAACAACTGCCAGAATTTGGTCTACTCAAATGGTGCAGATAAGGAAGCCTGCACCATGGACCGGGATACCTGAGAATCCTCCAGCAAGAAGGAGCCATACAGATGCATTCAGGGATATAGTTATAGCCAATTACAGGAAAACCTTAAGAATCAAGATAACCAAGGACAGAGATGACAACAAACTAAACGATTACCTGAACAGCACAGCACGTTTGGGAAACAACATTTGCTACCAGCATATGAAAGAAGTTGGAAGATGATGTTCAGAAGGGGAATGCTTTGTTTGTGCACTCCTACCATACAGCATGGGGAGGTCCAAGATCTTCATAGCTGTAGAAATTGATGTCCAGACAGCACACTGTCTTTGACACGTGGCAATGTGCAAAACCAGAGGCCAGTTCATGGGTAGTGATGCCTCACTGAAGTGGGCAACTGAAGAAACCGATCCATATGAAGATGATTATGTTCAAGACATTAAGACACGAAACAGAGCTCATACTAGAAACCATGTAATCTGGTACGAGAAGCCTGGAGTTAAGGGAGCAGAAGTAAGATGGGAAGTGAACCCAACAATAATTGTCCAAGGAAAAACTCCAGAAGAGGCTCGAAGTTGGAAGAACAGAGGCCACATGCAGATTTGGGGAACAGTGCTTTCACCAGACAGATGGGAGAAAGAAGTAGTAATCTGTAGAGCCTGGATGGTCACTGGTCGTTACCAAGGTACCATCGACATCATACAGAATGGATGTAAGCCATTATGGTCAAAGCTTGCAAAACATTTGACATGGGTCGAAGACAGGGGAGGACTCTTGCAGATAGTGTCACTGGAGAACCCAACATTCTGCTTCAGGAATAATGGCACAAGAAAAATGGGAGTGAATCAGAACTGTAGACAAGTTTTTGACACACAGGAATGGTTCATGGGACTGATGTAATTATGGATCGTTATTGGGCATGTGGATCCAAAGCATACATCAGACTGCCAAGAGACTGGGGAGGTATATGCACAATAGTGAATGTCCATGTTCCAGCATTAGTGATCCCAAAAAGGGACCTGAATATTGACAGTTTCCCGAAAGCAGATGCTCACCTGAGGAAGAGGAGATCTGTGGAACTGCTAACTCGAATGAAGATAGAGAATTACTTCTCTGCTAAATCATGCAATCCCATATAAACACAGGCTGTTCAGCCTCACCTCATCAGTGTTTACAATGATTTTTGTGCCGAGAATCCAAGTTGGAACAAATACTAAATGGTTACAGATAACCAGATGGGAGTTACTGCAGACCATCAACACGACCATAAAAGGATTCAATGCAATCAAGGAAGAGGTAAGATTCAGCCGACCGATGACTCTCCAGAACAGATATGTCCTTGACATGATCACAGCTATGGATGGATGAGTTTGTGCAAAAATCGAGAATCATGTTTCACATTCATACCTTCTCACGATGAGGAAAATGGAACTTTAGCAGAAGCTATAAGTATGCTGACAAATCTGCAGAACCAGATGATCAATGAAGCTGACGAAGTTGATGATGACAGCTGGTTTGGATCACTGTTTTCATGGGTCTAACAGTGGATGGCAGATGCATTCAAGTTCTTGGGAGCCCTGCTGATATTACTAGGATTTTGTGTTATCAAGATAATAATCTCTCAGTGCCAGAAGACTGCGAAAAAAGCCATAGGGATGAAGATTATTATTGATGTCAAGCCAGGATGGAAGCCCAAATACCTAACTGATGAAGAAATAAGAGACTTTGTGAAGACCAGCATTCATTCACCAGAAGGAACACAGCTTCTCTATCCCAGGAAGCACAGAAATTATGTGGGAAGATGGGTTTACTGCAGCTCAAATGGACTATGTCAATTGATGACATCGAATAAAGGCGAACTTGTAAGGACAACAGGAAGCCTGAAAGGAGTAATAAAGATATGGGTCCTCATTACGAGTATGGAGGTAAGTAACGGCCCTTACCGGCATGGAGCAAATACAGTGTCTGTGTTGCTTCAAGGCTGCTATTAGAGGGCCATTACGAGTACGCGGGCACGAGCTTTGCGCCATGCCGGTAACGACCTTACCGCCCTGCCGTTAAAAGGGGAAAAATTGCCATTACCTGCATTGCGCGAAGCGCAGATTGCTCCACCGCCATCCATGCCACTTGCATTAGCAGCGACCGCTATTAGCGTTCACCGCTAATAAGTGGAACCGGAAGTAGCATCATCGCACAGGAATGGGAAAGAGCACGGCGGCCATCTTTAAAAACACAATCCATTGCCATCCTCTGTAACCAGGACCCATATCACCACCATACCTGTCCCAACATATACCTGCAGCATTTCACAATGCCCAAGGCACTGAGCGCTTCTCACAAGAGGAGCTCAACATGCTGGCAGAGACGCTGGCAGAAAAAGCGAATGTCGTGTTCTCCAATAACATGCAGCGACCTGCAGTGCAGTGGAAAAAAGAGATATTGGCGGAGGTGGCGCAGAAAGTGAGTTCCGTTGGCACCACCACGCGCACAGCTAAAGATGTCTGGAAGCGCTGATACTACCTAAGCTTACGCATCCGCAACATCATCTCTGCGAACCGCAACCTGGGGATGACAACAGGTGGTGGTGCGACCTCCCCCATAAAGATGCAACCCTGGGAGGAGATCAGTGCAAGCATCATTGGGATGGAGGCACTCGAGGGAGTGGGGGATATGGAGCGTGGAGCCCCGTCATCGGCTGATGCAGGTAGGTGTCCCAAATCAAACACTGTAAAGAACAGCACAATGATGTCCCCCTCAACTGGCAATGATGGAAAGCAGGATCCACCAGACACATTTTTGCAAGACTGCCTACAGGTAGTGCACAGCACCATCTTGTCCACATGCATGATGCACCCCATATATGTCTCATCCCAGACGCATCCATGCATAACCCACCCAAAAGGCAAGCAACCCTTATGTCACTACCCCAACGCCAATCACCTGCCATTCCATAGAAATGCAGCTACCCCAATGCATGCCTGATGCATGTAGCCCCATCACTAATGGACTCCCTCCCTTGGTCCCCCACAGGCACACAATCTGAGAGTGAAGATTAGGACCCCAGGGAGGATGCTGAGACACCAGCCAAGAGGTCGATGGGCATGACGCCAGCAAACCGTCCCTCAACATCCAGGGATGAGGGCAATCTGGACTACTGCGCAGGCCCAACACAACGCCAGATCCGACAGCACAAATTTGCATCACTGACACCACCACAGCAGCCCCACCAGCCACATCCACACAGGAGCCAGTGGCTGAAGGCACGGTATCCACTACAAGCAGTACCGTTTGGGAGATAGCTGCCACGGCAGCTGTGTCTGATGATGAACTATACACTCTGACACCCGGAACACCTACTGGTACAGGTCCCCAGCAGTCACCCCAACACTCCCCACCCAGCAATCACTATGGCCAGGGAGCTTCAGCCCCATGGGGAGCATGCATGAGGCCACAACCATTCTGCATGCATCAACAACATCCGCCAGTGTCGGGACAGGCAGGAGGGCATCAGGGCAATACAACAGCGCCTGGAGGAGCTGACAGGGCTGCTGACCCAGCACATAACCGAATGTGGCCAGGCAAGGGTGGAAATCAGGGAATGCACAGCATCCCTCAAATCTGCCATTGAGTCCACGGGCAAAGACATTTGTAGTGAAATGGCGGCTCTGAGGCAGGTCCTCACCCAAATGGTGTCAGCATTGGAGGCCCAGCGTCCCACACAGGTGGTTCAACAACCAGAGACCTCCAAAAATAGCAGCTCCAGACAGACCAGCCCCCTGTGTAGGTCTGTCCGGAATGGGTGCAAGTCAGACAGGGGTCCACCCGATGCTGCCAGTGGAAAAGGGGTATAAGTGCAGCCTGCCAATCCGAACTCCTGAAGAACAATGGTGCATGCAAGTGCACACCATGTGTGGGGAAGTTGAGGTGGGAGGGGGGAGAGGGTGTGTGGGGAAGTTGAGGGGGGAGGGGGAGAGGGTGTGTGGGGAAGTTGAGGGGGAGGGGGAGGTGGAAGAGGGTGTGTGGGGTGGAGGGCTTCTGCACTAAATATGTTACATTTCTTCAATACACCTGTTGTGAAATCAGAATTCAAATGAGCGGACATTGTTTATTGTGTACGTGTGCTTTATTGGTGAACAGTCTACAGTGTCCATGTCCCTGACACACCCAGTGCCCTGAGTCCCACCTCCATGTCACACTCCCCATCAATGTGTGCTAGAAACATTGGTTTATCAAATTCTGATGCATGGCACGTCCCTCCTGTGCATCGCTGCCTCCCTGAAGTGCAGCCCCATCTCCACCCTCCTCATCCTCATCGTCAGGTGGTTCCAGTTCAGCGTCAGGGGCAGAGGCACATTCTGTCTGATGCACATATTGTGTAGTATGACACATGCTATGACGATCTTGCCCACCTTCTCATGCCCGTACAGGAGTGCCTCACCAGACCTACTGAGGCAGCAAAACCGTGCCTTCAAAAGGCCAAATGTCTGCTCAATCACCACACGGGTACGTTTATGCACACGATTGTAGTCCTCTTCATGCCTGTTCTGTGGGTTCCGGCCTGGGGTAAGGAGCAACCTCTTCAAGGGATAGCCTGCATCACCTGCATGTGTGCAAATATGGTTATGTGTAAGTGATCACATCATATGGAACTTGTATCAATGACAGCATAGCATGCATTTATTTCCTGTTGGCACCCACATATCCATGCATGAATAGAGCCTCATGACGTAACTGCAATGTGTGTATTCATCAGATCGACAGGTGTGCGTGGCATCGTCTAGTGGGTGCAGGGGTGTCCTATTCCTTATGAGTGCCCATGCACTGTGGTAGTCCACGCCGGTTGTTGCCATGATCTGGGTGCTGTGTAGTCAATTGTATGCTTTCATCCTGTCACCATTGATGGCAGACTCATGATGGTCTCACTCTGCACAACAGATGTGGACATGCTGCTTTGGTGGACCTTTGTGTTGGTGTTAGGGTGTTTACATGTATTTTGTCCTCATGTGACTCCTTTGTACATAGTAATGGAGAACTGTCCTTCTTGATGATGGTATTTGGTGCTGTGCATTGGCCACACTAATTGCTTGACGCTGCATTGTGTTGCTGGGGCTACGGTCTGATTATGTGCAGTGTACATGTTGATGGCGATGGTTGTAACACTGCATCATTTTCATGGTAGGGCAGCTTACGTCTTGCATTTTTGGGTCAGGTGTCAGGTGAAGTCTGGCCTGCTTTGGGGTATGAGCATGGTCCATCCTCTCAGGTACTCTCAGCCAGGTGAAGTATGCATCTCCCCGCCAATCTCAGCCGGGTGAAGTATGCATCTCTCCCCCCCCATCTCAGCCAGGTGAAGTATGCATCTCTCCCCCCCCAATCTCAGCCAGGTGAAGTATGCATCTCTCCCCCCCATCTCAGCCAGGTGAAATATGCATCTCTACCCCCCCATCTCAGCCAGGTGAAGTATGCATCTCACCCCTCAATCACCTACCCACATCGCAATGCCATGAGCCTGACATGCAACTCACCGATAAGTCATGATCTCTGCCTTGCATGTCGCTCCATGTAGCGTAGTATCGTGGAGATTTGCATGACCATTGAATCATGGGTTTATCCGGGAAATCGGGCACAACAATGTGTGATGATCATGTTTGAGTCACATACCATTTGCACGTTGATGGAGTGGTATAACCTACAGTTGCGGTAAACTGCCTCCATGGCATGTGCGACCACCAATTCAACATGGGTGCAGTCCATGGTGCCAATACAACCAGGGATGCCGGCCAGTGAATGGAAACCAACTTTGGTGTTGGAGATCTCCTGGGCTGTCCGTGGTAGGAAAATGTGGTTGCATGTGTGCTTCAGGAGGGCATTGAGCACTTGGTTCAGGGAACGTGAGAATAATGGCTGTAATATGCCATGCATGTGCCCCACTGTGTGCTGGTAGGTGCCTGTGGCTAGGAAGTGGAGCACAGACACTACCTTCAGTAGAGGTGGGATGGCGGTGCGTATTTCAATGAGGCTGACAATTTCGTCATGTATCATGTCCACAACGGTGGTGATGGTGTCCCGGTCCAGACAGTACAGGGTGTGGATCTGCTCAGGGGTTAGGTTGAATGGACTGGCTCTGATGCGAGGGATTGGAGGCTGCCTGCGTAGTACCACTGACTGCACAGGTGGGGCATGCTGGGCCTGCCTCACCCTCCTTCTCCTCCTGCGCCTCCTCTGTGCTGCCTGTTGTTGTTGTTGCTGCAGTTCCACTGCAATCATGTCCTCCAGCCCCAGCATTGCTAGTAGTATTGGAATCATTTTTGTGTGTGACTGGGTGTGGGAAGGGGTGAGGTGTGCTCCTTTTGTGCTGGCCCAGTCTATATTGCCTCCATCTGTGCTGATTGTGTGCACCTGTGACAGCTGGGAACACTGCACATGGCTGTTTACGGGTGGTCCGCGATGCTGGTATTTGCTCCATGCCGGTAAGGTACTTTTCTGTCTTGTGTAGGCCATTATTAGCATGTCCGCATTACTTGTGTTCGGCTCCTGTTTATGCCATGCCGCTATTGCCGGCACTTGCAGTTGCATGCCCGCGCCCATAGCGCTATTAGTGGCATTGTTATTTACTGTGCCGCTAATAGCAGGTTGGGGGGTCATAATGGACCGGAGCGATAGACGATGCCAGTAATCCTTTACCGGCATCGTTTTTCCCTTACCTCCATACTCGTAATGAGGCCCATGGAATCCAAAGAGACACTTCTTCAAACCATCATATATAGATCTAGAAGATGAAGAAGGAATGAACCCAGGCGATGGAGCAAAAGTGAATACAGAAGAACTGAGTAAGATGAATCCAAAGATGGAAGTGAAAGTGGTTGATGAATCGCCCAGAGGGGGAAGTGTAGAGGAGGTCCCAAATAAAACCTGCACTTCAGTCGTACATTTTGAAGTACCAGGAACGTTCACATCAAAATATATGATGTATGATGAGCAAATAAACCAGCAGAGAGCCACAGTGGGGCTCTGCACAGTGCCTATCAGAAGAGCAACACCTATTGAGGTACCGATACCCAGAAAACCATGGACAGTAAGGTATCCATTAAGGAAACCCTACCAGTAAATGAAACAAAATGAAGATTGCCTAAGAACTGTCCCGGAAGAAACCAAAAAGGTCTTAATGGAAGACGAATGGTGACGTCATGAGTACCCGGACGGACTCACAGATAGAAGAAATGACGACCCGAGAATGACACAAAGAGACGAAACGCCATGAGTAAGGATATCGTGAACTTAAAACAAAAGAATGATGTCCAAATGTAAGAAAATTAAACTGTAAGCAATGCGAAGACAGTCGAGCAGTTTACACCTGTAAATATGCTTGGAACCGCAAGAAAGCTAAGGAAACAGTGCGGCTTGCTATGCTAAGTAGAAGAGTAGTGCGGCAAGCGCCATTATGCATAAATCTACCTCAAACGAAGTACGTTATTATAAGTATATTTCCACTTTGCAAACGAAGCAAAATCAACCCAGGTTACTAAAGACCAAATGAGCAGAGATTCATATTTAGCAAAACGAGAAGAGACAGCTGAATCAAAACTCGGCAGAAGCAACTCGTGCCAGGGAAGCCAAGGTCATACCAATAGACGAGGCGAACAGTAGATACATTTAATTGAAACTAAGAACAGAATATCCTGTCTCTGAAAGGTCGAGATAAGAAGATGTAGGCAAGCTAAATAAGAATCAAATACATAAATTGAGAGAAACAAGACAAATTCACGTTGTGAGAAGCACGTGACCAGCCGAGCAAGAAGAAGCAAGGGTTCACACCTACGCTTGGCACCCGACCAGGCAGAGATATCAGAACTTTTCCGGACTGAAGATACAGTTTTGAGGCCAACCACAGTGAACTAATTGACACATGGCTACTAAAGTGATGATTGATTGTAACCATAATCGGAGGAAGGCCGGGTAACTAAGGGGCACCCCGCACCTGGCCAAACATTTTAGATGCTCACATGACAGTGTTTACCCAATCCCCTCACTCCGTTACCATATACACATATAGTACCTTTTCCTAACCAATAGAATTCCATGTTAACTTTTGAGTGTTACACGTCAATTATGACGGGTTTTGAGTATAAATGTTACAACTTGTATGAAGTTAGTTGGAGTTGAAGCGAGTAGGACGATCGCATCACTGCTGATATCCATGGCTCTCCGTTTTTTGTACTTGTCATTAAATGGACTCCCTTTGCCAAACCATTGAGTTATCCTTATTGTTTGGTGTTGGAGTAATACATCTGTACCCCAATCCATCTCAAGGGTGCAGCTATCTCGTCTTAAAGTACTTCTGAGCAAACCTCGGCTCTATGGGCCGGCCGGCCGGGGGTCTCGGAGTACAGTGTAATCCAGGTCCATGCAGGGAAGGATTTAGGATTCAGTATAGTAAGAGTGCACTGAGAGGAAAAGGGAGCTTAAGAGCAGTGTTAAAGTTAATGAAGACTTCTTCAGTGGATGGAAGGGAGAGGTCAGCATAGGAGGAGAGAGAGGAGTGTAGGTCATAGAGGTAATCACAGAGTTTGGAGGAGGGAAACTTGCGCTCAGTAATAGTTGTCATATCAGGAGGGAGGAAGATGCAGGACCAGAGATTGTGGCAAAGACAATAGAGTGATCGGTGGGAGATAATAGAGGCAGAGAGTTGATAGGAGATGATAATAATGTCAAGGTAGTTTCGATTTGAATGGGTGGCCAGAGATTGGACAGAAAAGGGTGAGTATTTAAGTAGAAGACAGTTAAAGTCAGTGGATAGAGCAACAAAGAGAGAGGGGAAGTTGAAGTCACCAATGACAATGAGGTGGTGATTGGAAGATTGAGAGAGTCCTAGCGGACCAGGTGACCAGTATAGAGAGATAATATGTATGCTATAGGGGGCAGTGATTGTGAAGATAGTGTATTTGAATGAGGGAGAATTATCAGGAAATATGGGAGTAGTAGTGATAGGAATTTTGAAAGATGAAAACAGTCCGACAGCACCACCCCTGGGGTAGGGCAGGAAGAATGAGAAAAGGTGTAGGCAGGGTCATGAAGGGCAGCAAGGGTTGCAGAGTCAGATGTAGATAACCAGGTTTTAATAGGGTTAATGAGGTCAAGAGGAGGAGAATGAAACAGGAAGAGGTTGGGGGTAAAGGAGGTTTTATTACAGACAGACTTTGCATTCCACCGAGCAATAGGAAGAGTGTGAGATGTAGAATAATTGTGAAGTTGTGTCTGAGTACTGGAGAGGTGCTGAAGATAGGTGCAAGAAGAGGATGTGTAATGGAAGTTAGAGTTGGGGTAGGTTTTATAAATAGAAAGAGTAGTGGAGCTGGAAGAAAGATGGTGTCGAGGAGAAGACATGATAGGGATATGCAGAGACTTGAGATGGTTCGGAGCAATGGAGAGTAGAAGGGAAAGGAAGATATAGCATGAGAAATGCCTGGTGATGGTGAAGCTGCGAACAATCAATTATGGTTACTTGCAGTAGCATGACACAGCAAAGTAAAAGCTCATAGGCAAAGAGGTAAAGAGTGTGGTCAACAGTTTGTCTTCACCGCCTTCACTATTCTGACGTTAACTGGGCTTCCCCCCATGCTCTTGTCACCTGATTGCCTAGCCCACCGGTTGTTGGCCTCTCTGATATTGTCCACAGTGTTGCTGGGATGAGACAATTTCTTCCTGATGTGGCCTTCAGCTGAAGATAGGGTTGATCCAAGATGGCCACAGGAAGTGATATCACTGATCCAAGATGGCAACAGGAAGTGATGTCACCAATCCAAGATGATATCAAGGTAAACCCCCCTAGGGGTTATAGGACGAGGCTATGAAGGGTGAGGATACTAAGCCTCAAAATCCAAAATATGTCAATGTAAATGTATCCCACGCTGAATCAAAGATATCTGAAAAGAAATGTTAGTAATCACTCGATAATTCCTTTACGGGTGGGGTGACATCTAAGTTCCATCAATCATCAAATTCAATTACTCATAGAAGTCTTGGGATAATTTAGCTGGTTGGAGAGGGAAAACATTTTTTACTCACATGTGCTCTTTAATTCACACGAGTAAAGTGCATTATACAAAATGTGTTTGAACTCAACAGTGATGAATGTGTAACATTCAATAATAAACATATCTTAATAAAAGAAAACCATTTTTCTTCATAATTCATGTATAAATGCACTTTACTAATGTGAATTAAAGTGAATTAAAGAACACGTGAGTAAAACATGTTTTCCCTCTCCAACCAGCTCAATTATCCCAAGACTTCTGTGAGTAATTGAATTGGATGATTGATGGAACTTAGATGTCACCCGTAAAGGAATTATCGAGTGATTACTAACATTTCTTTTCAGATATCTTTGATTCAGGGTGGGATACATTTACATTTACATAACAATCGAAGATGGCCACTCAAATTGACGTTGCAGACAGAAAGTAAATTAAAAAAACAAGAGGGGATGACACCCACTCTCGTCATCTGATCGTCTACTCCATCAGTGGTCTATCACAATCCATTCATTTTTATTTCCAATTTGGATTTCCAGCATACTCCTATCCATGTGTTTTGAATCTATCACAACGTGTCCAAACTACCATCTATCAATCATATTAAATGTGAGAATCTTCTGATGTAATTGTAATTTTCTGAATAATCTTTTGCCAATGAAAATTAATTCTTGAGTTAGGCAAACCTTGGAAAGAACTGTTTGCTTATCTTCATTCAGTTGAATAGGAAAAAATATGAGTTTTCCTTTTCTTTGTAGTGAAGCTAAACTACTGTTTTTGTTTTCTGAGTTCACTGGGGGTCTGCTCTTGCTAACATTTCAGAGTATTTTAATCCAGATATTTATTCTCAAATGTTCTGTGGAAGTCCCTTCACTTTCATCTTGTTCTTTCACAGATATGATTGTGATGTCTGTGACCTGAGTGTTTTGGCAATTCATTTCTACTCAGTCAGGCTGTTTTTCAGTCAATTGGCTGGTGCCATTCAAACTGACATAGTTGGCACTTCTTTTTAATTTGATCGGGTGGCAAGTTTGAACCCCGACGACCTAGTTCACACAATTTATCAGGAGCAAAATCCTTAAAAGTAAATTGTTCCTTAGCAACGCAGGCAGCTGTCAGAAGCCACGATTATCACCGGATGGGTGACTCAAATTCACTGTATTTTAATATCTATTTCAGTAACCCTGTCTACCGGGATCTGCTTTCCATCAAAGTTGTGAAGTTCTCCAAGGGGGGATCTGAGAGAAATATGGTGACCTTTCCCCTTTCCTTGGTTTAGAGTCTCAAGCACTTCTCTAGATATGAAGATCACTTGAGAGCCAGTATGTCACACTGACCCTGAATTTGTAAAGGCATGAAAAATGTTTCATCTTTCATCTGCAGCTCACAGAGTAAGTGTGAGTTAGCGAATAATTCTGATCACATTGAATAGATATTTGGGATTTCATAAGCTTAAACTTCGGCAGTCCTCTCAGGGTCATTCCCCTCAGGGTCAAGTTCATATGGGTTCCTCAAGGACCCTGTAAGAATAAAATAACATTTTGAGATTACAAAGAGGATGTGGCCTTCCCCCGAGTCTGCAGGACCCAGGTTAATGATACTGATTGGATTGTGAGGCATAAAAAAACCTTGAGGAATATCCGTTTGTTTTTGGGCTTCAGTCAAAATTATAGCATTTTGTTCATCTAGTGTCTCTTCTCTACGGGCTTCTATGTTACTCTCTGTATTTTGAATAGGGTTCTTGTCAGACTTCTTTCCACTTGAATTCTCTATTCTTTTGGAGGAGGAGGTATTACATCTGGAAAAGAAGCAACACAGGGGTTTAGCTTCACGGCATTCTTTTCTTTTTCAAATGAAATGGTTATTTTTCTTCCTAAATAAATTTCACTATTTTATATTTTTCTCTGGTTTTATTTCAAGGAATAAAGAAGGTCCACCACCGGTCTTTGCCACTTTTTCACCAAACTCAGGGGTATTTTCACATGAGGCAAAAGAGAACCTTCTTCTAAGGCTTGGCATATCTTTCCTGTTGCCTACCCCATTTCTCTCCTCCTTGTGCATTTTGAAATTGAATGAGTTCATTTTGTTATTGTCCACCCCGACCTGTTGATTCATTCTGGTCAAGGTTTTTATGAACATTAGAATCAGGATGTCTCTGTAGGGATCTCATGAATTGACCAATGCTCTCTGTCAATCGCTTGACCCGTTGCTCCAGTTGTGAGACTCTTCTCACTTTCCGGGTGTTGTGGATTCCATTGTTTATATCTCAGTTCTTCTCTAGAAGGGGAACTGTCTCTTGTCAGGAAGGCGTTTTGGTACTGCTTGGTACTGTTAGTTTTGAACTGTTGTAGCTATGTTGGATCTCCACTCATCCTGGTACTGGGATTTATTATACTGGGACCTGAGAGGAAGAGGGTCATTTTCTTGGTAATTGTTTCTAGAAGGTGGTGATTGGCTTATATCTCAAGAAACAAATTCTGATATGAATGTCCTTGTGAATTTGCTCCTTGGTTATGAGTATCCATGTTATTTTGATCACTCTTCAATCCAATTGATGCCATCATCTGTTGTTACATTTGCAATATTCCAAAACAGAATATTCTGCATTTGTTTTGTAAGGGGCATAAACCTTGTTATGGCCTTAATCTGGTTGATTGGCTCTTTCACTAACTGTGATTATGGCTTTCTTTTGCTATGTGTCTTTACTTAAATCCAGTTTACGTTATAAGAATCGGAGGCGTTGTTCAAATCCCCTTCCCTACATGAATAATTTCCCCCGATGACTGCAAGAAGATTTTCTATATGGACAATACTGGGCACCCTTTATGATTTCTCTTTCCCATTGTACATCTGGGTTCTGGCCCTCAAATCTTTTCTGAGGGACTGGATAATCTGGCATGTCATCATATTGTTGGTATTTCCCCATCTACCTACACGTTCTAGGGCATCTCCAAAGTCCCTAGCATTTCATTTTTTTTAAAATGTTATTTTCTTGGGCATTTGTGTGGCGCCTATACACAAGTGTTGGTAGGTGCCAAATCAAGGGCATAGGAAAAAGAAAAAAAACACAACAAAATGGTTATATTGGCCTTGTGACAAGCATGAATTGGTGTTTTTAAAATTCTTTCTTTAGGTTGCATTTTCTGTCTTTCTTTGTCAACCAAGCTGGCTAAGTGATTTCTCTGTTCAATGATACGCTGTAATTCTTATTCCCTTAACTCATTTTCATCTCTTGACTCACTAACTCTCTATTTGGGAGAACTCTCACTCCCTCTCCTCTCCACCACTGACATGCTGGGTGTGCAACTCCCCTCTACTCTCACCTGGATGTCATTGTATTCCTCTGTATCTCACAGGGAAATTAAGTTTTCCAGTGTATCTCAGTGAGTTTGGGAAGAATAAGCAGTGTGTCTGGAGTCCCTTATATCTTGCCTATGGTAGGTGTAGCCATCCCATTAGCATGACTCTGTGAAGTGTTTGGCAATGAAGAGTTAGCCTCAGGGATTGGGCACAATCTCCCCTCCTCCATGAAACTGATCTTTTGCCAAAGTCACACGGACATCTTTAACTTCTTGCCTCAGTCTGGCATTTTGATCAATATTCACTATGATCTGCTGTTTACTTAGTACTAGTTGTTCCCTACACTCATCCAAACTAGCCTAACTAGCATCAAATTATCTAGTTTTGGAAGCCAGTGCTTCTTTTGTATTTTGTAATTACTTCTGCAGTGAGTCTCTGTGTTGCTGGTAAATCTGTGATTCATCTGTTAACTTCTGACTAATAGTGTGCCAGCTATTTAATTCTTTCTTCAGATGTTCAATATCTGCATTATAACGATGTTTCGCTAGTGCATCTATGCCTTCATTCAGTGATACATTTTCTTCTATTCACTGTGTCAATTCTTGTGCAGCTGCATTACTCTGACCATTTTGCATTCACACATGTGTCAGTTGTGAGGTAAGCTGATTTATTTGCTGAACAGCTGCATCCATCTCCTGAGTTACTTGAGCTATTTGTTTCTTGATGATTTTCATGTCATTGTTCAACTGATCAAATTCTTTTAGTGAGTCAATCTGCTTCACTATGAGCTTGCCATTGCCATCTTAACTCTCTCTCAACTGAATTTTTATATTCACAATGTCTTCTAATAAGCCATTACTAAACATGGCTTGATTAGTTACTTCAAACTTTAATTCATCATTTGTTTGCATACATTGACTATGAATGTCATTAGAGTCTGTTTAGTTCAGCCTCTATGTGCGGTTTGGCTTCTTGCACCTTTGTTATCTCTTTATTATTTTGTGTTACACAATACAAATCATGTGAGATTTCTGGCAATGGGCCTCATTACAAGTTTGCCTGTCAAGTAATAACAGTACTGGTAAGTTTGCCAGTACCGTTGTTACCAGACCGGCAAACTATGAGTTATGCAAATGGGTGCCTTTCAACCCGTCAGGTCTGACCTTGCGGACAGAATGGCACCCGCTCGCATAACTAGACAGATACACCGGCACCATTCATGAATGGTGCCGGTGCATCCGTACTCCCCATTCCCAATGAGCCCTATGGGGCTCAAACGGGAATGGGGAGTAATTATTAACGGCACCTGGCAAAGGGGAATTACTGGGTCCACCCGGTCTGGAATGCCCCAGTAGATCCCCATTGCTGGGTGCCGATAATTTCATGACTCAGGCAGCAGCCGTGCCAGTATTTACCAGCACGTCTACCGCCAGAGTCAGAATGAGGCCCAATGTATTCACCATCATTTGACAGTAAAAGAACAGGTGCAGCAAAATATTTGCAAGATTGTTTTTCCTTAGCTTTAGTGGAGGTCAGGTTGCATTTCTGAAGGGCCTCATCTAGAGAGCCCTGCTGCATGCACATATCTGGGCAATCAATTTCAATCATGTGTCCATATGTGATGTCCATGTTTTCAAATGTTGCGTGCCATTGACCGTGCAAAAAGTATCTGGTCATCGCATGGTCAGGAGCCATGTCCAGATCTGCTCTAATGTTCTGTGATGTCTTGACTTTCTTGAATTTTTATGAAGTTAGCTAACATTATTGCCCTTCAATCAGCATAGAAAATACCTTTTCTACAAAAATAAATTCTCTCCTTCAACAGAGACTGGGCTTCATTACGAGTCTGCCGGTATTTTGCTGGTGATTCCGTGGAGCGACTGGCATGACGGAAATATGGTCACCATTGGCTAAAATCTGTGGCAACTCCAGCAAAAATCCCATTGGCACCATTACCGGCATGTCACTCGTGGAAATAACGGCAACGGAACCACTGTGACCGGAAACAACGTCATAGCAGGAACTGGAAGCTTACCGGCGGCCATTTTGGAAAACACAATCTGCTTAAAATCACCTAGTTCCTGTTGCCATTGGGACACGTAGACACCTACATCTGAACAGCAGACATGTCATCTGGGTTCCCTCAAAGGCAGCAGCAGAAGTCATGCTTTTCTGAGCAGGATTTCACCAATCCGTCAAACACCATTGTGCAACATGCTGCTGAGCTGTTTGCCACATGCCACTGGTGCAGTACACAACTGATCAAAAATGCCATCTGGGAGGAGCTGGCGCAGAAGGTGTTAGCCGTGGGACCCGTACCTCACACAGAATGTGAGTGCCATAAGCGGTGGGTGACCTCTGCCTGAGGGTCCATAACCTACTGTCAGCCCACCAGAAGGAATGCCTCGTCACTGGCCATGGGACAGCCTCAGCAATAAAGCTCATGCCGTGGGAGGAGAAATGCAGCAGTGTGAAGCACCTTCAAGGGATTGAGCGAGTGGGACACCTGGAGAGGGCACCTGGAGAGGGCAGTGTGTACAATGTGCCACACAAAAACAACCACACTGGGCATGCAGATGCAACGCACACTACACAGAGACATGTCCAATTACATGACAACAAACCACATCCAACCCCTACAGTGGCCAAATGCATCCAGCCAGGAGAGGATCTCCTCTTTGGCATGCTCACCAGTATAGAGAGTTGCGATCACCTTGGCCAATCATTCCTGAGTGCAGTTGTCCAGCAACACGATTCTGCCCATCACTCTGATGGGTTTGAAATTTCGGTAGGTGTGGCTATCACACGCCTTCACATCCTCTCGCAGGCTGCCACATAGGGTTTCCTGTCTCAGCGTTGTCATAATTACGGTTAACGCCTGGAACTTAGTTTACCACAACGGCAGCATTCGCCCTGTACTTTTTGGAATATGCTCCCCGTTTTCCACACTTAGGTAAGCACACACTTTGTGATGTCGTCACATTCCTCCCTTGTCACGTGTGAGGGAACACGAGGCAACAGGAAGGGGAGGGACGGGATATGACGAAGTAAGGGGACTTGGGAAGATCGTGTGAATGAATAAAGACGTGTTAAGAGAAACTCCGCGTTCGCGTATTATTTGTATTGTGTAACATCCTACACAACTCGACACTGGCGACGAGGGAACCCAAGCAGCACATCACATGAGAGCATACGGCGGGTGTGAGTAGATACGCTCCCCGCCAGCTAAACTTCCTGGAAGTCCGAGCGAGGTCTCGTACGCACTTGCAATAGACGACAGTTGGTCAGCGGGTGGAGCGGGTCGGCTCCCCGCGATTGTCGCACGCAGTGCGCGAGTAGAGCACGTCGGCTCCTCGCGTTGACCCTTTTCCAAAAGAAAAGGATTTAACGTGCGCGTGGAGCGTGGTTCGGCTCCTCGCACGAAAGCGTGTGAGTGGAGAGCGTCGGCTCCTCACAGCGCTTCCCGCCGAAAAGGAAGGCGGCAACATCAGCGGGTGAAGCGCGTCGGCTTCCCGCGACGGCCCTCAGGCGAGGGATTTAGTTCTGCGAGTAGAGCGCAGATGGGCTCCTCGCAGTGAAGCGTGTGAGTGGAGAGCGTCGGCTCCTCACAGCGCTTCCCGCCGAAAAGGAAGGCGGCAACATCAGCGGGTGAAGCGCGTCGGCTTCCCGCGATCGCAAGGGTGAAGTGTGTGAGTGGAGCACGTCGGCTCCTCACAGCATTTTCGCGCCAAAACGAAGGCGGCAACATCAGCGGGTGAAGCGCGTCGGCTCCCCGCCACACAGAAGGTACATTGATTTCTTATCTCTTCACATAGCAAAGAGACTTCCCATCGCCACCAAGACAAGACACGTGTCTAGTGTCATCCAAGCTTCCACTCCAAATCAAGGCACAGTTATACGTCCCCTGTCATGCTTGATGATTCTTCTGAGGAATCACTTACAGTACAAATAACCCCTGTCAGATCAACTCGCACAAGCATGACGGACGGCCTAATATCTCAGTTACCCCCCAATTTTGACCTGAGCGACTCCAGCACACTGGGACCAAGGTGGAAAAAGTGGGTGAGGGACTTTGAAGTCTGTCTCAAAGCGGTAGGACCTTTGGAGGATGAAAGGAAACACAGCTTGCTCACCCATGCTATAGGATCAAATGTGAGAGATATTTTGGATGAAATTCCTGAAGATGACATAGATACCTACACCAAATTGAAAACAACCCTAACCAACTACTTCACGCCGCACACAAATGTGGACTACGAGCGTCACATCTTCCACACCACTAAACAGCTAAAAGGTGAAACAATGGATGCATTTGTAATGAGGCTAAGAATAAAGATGAAACATTGCGATTTTAACAACTACTCGAATGAAGAAGCCCTTCGCTCACAAATTATTGTAGGATGTGAAAGCAGTGAGTTCAGAAAAAAGCTTCTACAAAAGGCTCGAAATCTGGAAGAGATTCTACGCCTAGCTCGTTCCGAGGCGGCACTAACAGCACAGGTAGAAGGTCTTGATGACATCACCATCATCCACGGGAAGCATGAAAATTTACACAAACTTGAGAGTAACGCTAAAGGACACACAGACCCATTCTGTTATCGGTGTGGACATGAATATCCTCATGAAGGCATCTGCCCTGCCATGGGTCAAATCTGTTCTGCCTGTGGAGGAGAAAATCATTACAAAGCTGTATGTTTCATTTATCGCAGCAAAACCAGAGGGAGTGGCAGGAACAGACGCCCCTCACCAGAGAAAGAATTTAGGCGTATGAGTCCCAATCGTGAGGCACACTACCAGAATGACACATCACGCCGCCGACAACGAGAAGAACTGTCAGAGAGAAGACAATCAAAACCCACACATGAGTGGCGCGACAACAAACCTTCATCTTCCGGGCGGAGAAGACGCCCCCGACGATACGTCAGGTGTCTGGTGGAACAATCACATTCTGACAGCATCTCCAGCACGTCCTCAGAGGACAAACCCAAGAAGGAATCAAATCTACGTAAAGGAGAACCAAGAATAAAAGGCTACCTATATGCACTGGGAAACCCTACAGCAAAAGAGAATAGCCCCACTCTCATCATCAATGTCAACCAAGTGGCGGCTGAGTTCCTAGTCGACACAGGAGCCACTGTGAATGTAGTGAGTGAGGAAGTGTACAACAACATGCCAAATGCACCACGACTACAACCAGCGAGAGCACTCATCTTCCCATATGGTTCCAAGACGCCACTACCTTGTAAAGGCTTCTTCACGGCATCATGTCGATACAAAGATCACGTAAAAGAAATACCCATGCATGTTTTAGAAGCAGCCACGGATAGTGGATGCATTCTAAGCTACAAGTCCGCAGTCGACATGGGTCTAATTCATGTCTTATACAGACTCATGATGCACAAGCACCTAGATCCCACTGCCAACATTGACAAGATTTTCCCTGCATTATTCAAAGGACTGGGAAAATTGAAGGACCGACAAATTGAATTGCACATAGACAACAATATCCCTCCGGTGGCACAACACTACCGTGGTATTCCCATCAATATACAGAAGCAAGTAGAAAACGAATTAGTGAAACTTTTGGAAGCAGACATAATCGAACCTGCTGAAGGCCCCACTCCTTGGGTATCCCCCATTGTACCAGTCCCAAAGAAAGACTCTGCTGACATTCGTATTTGCGTGGACATGAGAAGACCAAATGAAGCAATCCTGAGAGAACGTCATCAATCTCCCAGAATAACAGACATGGTGCATTTGCTTAACGGAGCCACCATATTTTCAAAGTTGGACCTCAATAAAGGGTACCATCAGTTGGAACTCCACAAAAGATCCCGGTACATTACTACTTTTGCTACTCACCTGGGCCTCTACAGATACAAGCGGCTCAGTTTTGGAGTCTCTTCAGCAGCCGAGATATTTCAGTCAGAAATTCATAATGTAATAAAGCACGTACCGAATTGTCTAAATTACAGTGATGACATCCTTGTGTTTGGACAAACCCAAGAACAGCACGACGACACCCTCATGCGCGTATGCATGGCACTGGAAGAAGCACACCTCACCCTGAATAAGGACAAATGTGAATTTAGAAAACCAACCCTGCGGTTTTTCGGCCACATCTTCTCCAAAAATGGAATGACTCCAGATCCCGAAAAAGTCAACGCACTCACAAACACAACACCACCGACCTCTGTCACCGACTTGAGATCATTTCTGGGTCTGGCAAGCTATTGCACGAGGTACATTAAGGATTTTGCATCCGTCAGTGCACCTTTGAGAGCCCTCACTAAACTGAACGTTGACTTCCGATGGACGGACGAATGCCAACAAGCGTTCCAAAACATCAAGGATCGCATCGCTGATGCCAAAAACATGGCATATTTTGACCCACAGAAACACACAGAGCTGATAGTGGATGCCAGTCCAGTCGGCCTAGGAGCCATCTTAACTCAACTAGATCACAATGATAACCAGGCCATACACATAGTGTCATATGCCAGTCGCAGCCTATCAAAAACTGAACAAGCATATTCACAAGCGGAGAAAGAAGGCTTGGCGGTTGTGTGGGCATGCGAACATTTTCACCTGTTCCTATATGGAAAACCTTTCACCATAGTCACTGACCACCAGGCACTACTATTCATCTATGGAAATGCTCAAGCCAAGATGCCTCCCAGAATAGCTCGATGGGCCTTAAGGCTACAGGACTATCAATTCAACATTATTCATCGACCCGGAAAGGAACAGAATCCTGCAGACTTTCTTTCACGTCATCCCATTCAAGACTGCCACTCCGATCCATCCATTGCAGACCAATACATTAGGTATGTGGTCCAAGAATGCACACCACAAGGACTGGACATGGAACTCATAGCCAGAGAAACCAACCTGGACCCAGCAATACAGGTCATTTTGAGATGTCTTGAGACAGGACATTGGAAACAAGCAAAACAACTCAAGGAAAGTGCGGAAGAAGTAACCAAACAAGACATCACCTGTCTGCTTACGGTGAAGGAAGAACTTGCAGAAACAGAGGGACTCCTACTGAAAGGGACAAAACTAGTTATTCCTCGCTCATTAAGGAAAAGGGTCCTTGATCTTGCACATGAAGGACACCGGGGAATAATGTCCACAAAAAGGATGTTAAGACAAAGGGTATGGTTTCCTCAGCTAGATACTCAAGTGGAAGAACTACTGAAAACATGTCCCACGTGCGTAGTTCTTAACCCTCAAACCAGACCAGAACCCCTCAAAATGACTGACTTACCCAACGGAACTTGGGAAGAAATTGCTGTAGATCATTTTGGTCCTCTGGAAGGGGGTGAATATGTTTTAGTAGTCATCGATGAGTACTCAAGATTCCCTGATGCGCAAGTTGTGTCATCAACAGCAGCACATCACACCATCCCCGCATTGGACAGGATGTTTGCCACATACGGGATCCCAAAGGTAGTAAAATCGGACAATGGACCACCATTCACAGGCCAAGACTTCAAAACCTTTGCCGAGTACATGGGTTTCCACCACAGGAAAGTAACACCGTTGTGGCCTCAAGCGAACGGCACAGTTGAACGGTTCATGGGAAGCATCAAACGAACCACGCAACTAGCTCGCTTGACAGGAGAGCCACTGGAAAAATTACTATGCAAATTAATGAGAGACTATCGAAATACCCCACACAGTACCACTGGCAAGTCACCATCAGAAGTCATGTTTGGCAGGAATGTGCGAACTAGGCTACCACACATAGAACTCGAGGAAGAACGGTACAAAGGAGACACTGAAATGAGACTGCATGATGCGGCCCAGAAAACGAATATGAAAACCATGGCAGACCGGAGAAGGAGAGCCGAGGAGAATAATCTAGAGCCAGGGGACATCGTCGTAGTGCGACAGCCACAACACCGCAAAAACATGGCGTCGTTCAATGCAGAGCCCCTCACCATCACACAGAGGAAAGGCTCTCTCATCACAGCTGAAGGAGCAGCCCACACAATAACAAGAAACAGCTCTCATTTCAAGAAGATGCCTGGAATCATACCACTAGTCGAACCATGCGTACCAATGGACACTCAGATGCGAGATGCACCCTATGAAGGAGACCAAGAGGACTCTGACGCTGATGAACTCCGCTGGACACCTCTGGAGTCGCGTGAGAGAAATAACTGGAGACCCCAGAGATCCCGACGTCGACCACCGCGCCTCATTGAGGAGATGCCCTGATAGTGAACTTAATGTTTAGTATCGGGGGGGTGTGATGTCGTCACATTCCTCCCTTGTCACGTGTGAGGGAACACGAGGCAACAGGAAGGGGAGGGACGGGATATGACGAAGTAAGGGGACTTGGGAAGATCGTGTGAATGAATAAAGACGTGTTAAGAGAAACTCCGCGTTCGCGTATTATTTGTATTGTGTAACATCCTACACAACTCGACACACTTGTATGTAATTATTGCCACAGTCTACCCGGGAGTCATTTGGCAGCAATTTCAGTACACTGATCAACTCGGTGCTGCGCCGGTCCTGTTACTTCTTAGCCTTTTTCTTCATTACAGGTGACTCCTTGTGTACTTTCTCCACAGTGACGTACGCGCTTCCATGCATATTGAGTGGAGTTTGTCCATCACATTAGTTGTCTTCTCAGCATCTGCATGAGGAGGAGCCCTTTAGCTTTACAGCAAAGCTTTGTGATACATTGTTTATTGCCCTCTGTCTCCCTTTTGTCACTGGGAACATGCACACAGGGTTGTACACTGAGGCCCCACCCTGTTTGATTAACTCAATAAACAACCCACATGATTATATTTACACGACCCCACACCCGGGCTTGGTCAGCAATCATGTTGACTTTCGGGGATGTACATTACACACCTGGCATGCACTGTCCTGCTGTATGCTGCTTGCATTTTCTGGCAAGCTAGTTGATGTGGGAAATATTTGATTACTTCCTTTAACTTTAAATCCGCCCCTCTGTGGAGGCATTTCCCGTTTAGACAAAGTCTTGGGGCACACTGTTGGGTTTTATGGATATTCGTTTGTCTACTTTTGGATTTACAGACAGACGATCTGAGACCTTTCTTTGAGGGTTGCTAATTACCTTTAGCGCCTCCATTATGCAGACATAGCACTCAACAACAGCTTCCCTGCTATCTCCAACTTACAGGACGGTCGTGGAAGTTAGAAACACACCCGGTCTTACTCCAGGGTGAGTGACACAGAGTCTGCCAAGGGGCTTTTTGGTCTAGTCTACACTTGATTATAGAGTGGTACTGATTCACAAGTATGTTTTTAACAGGGTTTTTCCTTATCACCCGGAGTAAAGCGTTTGGACCCCCAACTTTTCTGCTGAAAAGTGTTCTTTATAGGGTTTTCTTCTGCGTCATTGCCAGAACCCCATCTATTTCTATTGGGTTATTCCACACCCGTTGGTAGACCCCCCTGTACACTAATAACTGTAGAATGTGTTACCCCGATGAATGTAGAAGATATCAGTCTCTAATGCACAATGGAAATGAATGTATGCACTACAATAGCTTTACTTTTGTCAATCTTGGTACAACCACATGTAAATTAAAATTGTGAAGAACTGGCTCTCCCAATGAACGTAGGAGATACCAGTCGTAATACGCAATTAAAATGATTGCATGTATTCCAATGGTTCTACCTTATCCAATTTGATTAGGAAGAATACAATTAACGAAGTGAATGGGTAACTGATTTAATCCCATAAGAAACTAGAACGGAACACGAGGACTCACAGCCTTTGCTACATGTGTGTTTGTTAATCATTTTTGGCTTTAATTACTTGTGTGTCTTTTCTCCTTTTCTCCCTTCCTCTTTTTTCCTCACCGTTTGGACCTTTCGTCTTTCCCCAGGGTCAATTGTATCTCCATGCGCTTGGGTTCTGTAAATAATATGTTACTTGTTCTGTAAATATTTTGCAATTGTACCTTTCCGTACAGTTTTTATTGCATACGATAAATATGCCTTCATGTATGTTTTCTCTTTCAGACTTTGACTCTCTCGTTAATATTTGTATTTTTATTGTCACTCAATACCTTACTAGGATTGTACAAAGCGGGATATCAGGTGTGATACCCACTCAATATAGAATTAGTGGATTAACTTTAAAAAGTGGATTTCTGAGTGGTGGGACTTTATGTTTCACGTGGGCCAAGGGTTTACAAACATTGCCCCCCGAACATCCAAACAAACATATGCCCACATGAGGACTGGTCATGTGCACAAAGTGATGACATGAGAAGCAGCACATACACAAGGCACACACACTTCAAGGAGGCTGGCACGCACCATGAGCAATGTGCCCTCGTGATACACTCACATGCATGCACACACCAAAGCTGTCCTGACGGACCTGGCCTTGGCATGGTTGACTGCCAACCTGTCAAACCGACAACCCCAAGTGCAATTGTGCTCTTCCCTCACCTCCACCTCGCTCTCCACCATGGCTCCTCAACACCTACCTTGCCCCTCTGGCCCACTTGATCACCAGCTTTTCACCTCACTTCCAATGTCATGTCACACATCTCACCTTTAAGCTTCCATCCTCTACCATGCATGACTGCCTGACTGCTATTCATGCATCGTGCTGTGCTACCAATCTCTGCCTCAATGCCAGTGAGACAGAGAAACCTCTCATTGTGACGCCTGTGCCCTGTTTCCCACCAACTCCTGGCCACTTTCCATGGGGCCCGCCCCCTCACCCCTGTCAGGCTACAAATCTTGGTGTCCCTCTCCTTGCCTCTGCAAATCATGGACCTTTCCAAAAAGTCCAATTTACAGCACCACCTCCTCAGAGGCACCCAACCTTTCCTCACCGACCCCCAGATGCCCAATGATCCCAGAGCTCAGGTTCTCACTAGGCTTGACAACTTTAAAAGCCTCTTTCTCAATCTACCTCTTACCTCCCTTCACCCTCTCAAACTAATCCAGAATAGGGCTGTGTGATTCAACCTAGGCCTCAAGTCCTGGGACCACTTCCCTCCAGCCCCAAAATCACTCCACTGGCTCCCAGTGACTGCAAGTATCAAATCCCAGACCCTTTGCCTCGTGCACAAGGCTGTCTGGGGCCTGGTCCCCCATGAGTCTCACTGGGGCCAGTTCATCCTCGACCAGTCTCCCCCAGCATCCCTCACCAACACTTGCCCATGGGCACCCTTCCCTGGACTAGCCTGAATCTGCTCCACCCCATCCTTCACACTGTACCCCCTCCCACCATTTTACCCCTTGCACCTGCCCCTGTGTCACCCATCAGCATTAGCTAAGTCCCTTGTGCCCCCAACACCCTGCACTTCACCTCCTCCCATCCCAGCCCCCTTACTCCTCCTCCCCCTGCACATCATTGCTCCCTGCACTAGCACGGTAAGAATGACACAAAGCCCAGTACGACGGTTGATCCTAATTCATCCACCTATTTCCACCCCCATTTGTCTGGTTACACCTGGAAAAACTTGTGTATAGGTGCCATACAAATGTACAATGTATGAACTGGAAACTCTATGCACAGGCATCAGGTCACACACCTTATGAACTGCATGTTGCAAGGCCAGAGGATGTCACAGAGGTGACTAATGGCACATCCATCTCACCCCCAAAGGCACCTCATCTGACAGCGATGAAGGTGGACCAAGCACCTCATAGACACTGAGATGCAGGAAATGCATTGGAGGGACAGGGCCTCCATGTCCTTGTCCCGTACTCCCTTATCATGTGTGTACTGTGTTGTTTTCTGCACAGGAGTCCATGCAGGACTCCTGGAAGTGCAGCTCTTCCTCTTTTTGGTTCTGGTGAACAGACACTTGGGATGCCCTTATGGCACCCATGGGTGGGGGTACAAACCTGTACCATTAGTGTATGTTTGTGGGCATCTGTGTGTGCCCCACAGAGCAGGGTATATGCTGGTGGCAGCTCCATGCTGAATTTGAAAGGTGCTCTGAGTATCCGCCATTTTGGGATACCCAGGCCCTGCCGTAGGAATCAGTGTATTCCTGATAGGAGACAAGATGGCCCCTGTGGCCTCTTGGTTTCTATTACCTGTTACCTTGTTTTCCCAAAGACCTGGGAAGCCCTGACTCTGTCCCTTCCCATGACTGGCTGTTGGGTGGAAGTTCCATATATGGTATTGTGGGGAAGTCTAGGCCAGACTGGCTGGAGCCTTCCCAGTGACTGTATGTTGTGGGTTCACCCTTGGGGTGGGACCTGGGTGAATGGAGTGTGTGACCAATATACATTTCATGTAATGGGTGTCTGGTTTCTGGTGTGTGACACAACGAATGAGACAGCCCTGTCTGAAACTGGTATGAATGCAGTGCGGTGGGTTGAAAGGCTGGGTTGTTGCCCCTATCCACATTCCTTGTTATGAGTGTCTGGGTGGAAGTGAATGGCCTGAATGCACTGTGAGCATGATTGGCTGCCTGCCTGCATGAATGCCCTTCTGGATGATTGGCTGCCTGAGCCTGGCTCAGCAGTGTGAATGAGAGACAGAACAGTATATCTGGTAACCTCTCACTTACTGGAATTGTTCAGAAGCTGAAGTCGAAACTTGAAACTGCTTACACTTAACGCTGAGCTGAAGAAGAAGAATTGCTGCTATTTTCCTTCGACGCAATCCGAAAGCTGTCCTGTCTTCAAGGACCGATCCAAGAGAGGACCTGGCTAGGAGACCTCTTCCTGAGCTATGAGGGACCAGCATACCTTCACCAAGGCTCCCTGGAAGTCAGTACTCAAAATGCTGCTGAACGGAGACGGGGCCCGCAGAGGAATCCTGAAGTAAGCGCCAGGACGTCGAGGCCGTCGACAACCATCGTCGTCGACCGAGGTTCGGAGGACCGCTGTAACCCCGTCAACCACAGCCTCAACACTCCATTGCCTGATATTCTTTGAAATCAAGGACTCCCTTGCTCATCATTGTCGACTGTTTTGTCCCGCAAGAGAAAGTCAAGGTCGCTGACGAACTGAGCTGAATCCGCCGGTGGGTTTCCCACCACCTGAACTTCACAAAGATGCTGATGAAGATCTGAAAGCCAGCCGTGGTCAAGTCCCGATCGTCGACGACCCAACGCCCTTTCTTGGCCTACATTTGTCATTGACTCTGCTTTGCGGCAACAAACTCTTGTCCTCAAGGTGCACCGCACACCTCATCTTCGGAGGACAACCATGATTGATCGCCGACAAGCATCACAAAGACTGAAGCTGCTGCCTCGATACCAGTGTTCCCATTTCCTTCAAGGAATCTCGACGACTCGTGGCTCCTGCCTTAACCGGAGTTCAATCAAGAGGGATCCATCGACGACACTTCGAAGAACTGTGCTAAACCAGGTACAATGGGGTAGTAGAACATTTTTAGAAGGAAACAAGACTATTTTAAACAATATATGAAATGGGTTTGTTGGTATTCTTTATTTACAGGTTGCCTAGGTGGGGGGATCTTCATACATAACTGTGCTTGGGGTAGAGACAAAGTATTCTGCCATTTGTTTAACCCAACTTGTCTTTCTTCCTATGTCTAATGTCGATTTGCTGTACTATTTAATTTCTATGCCATTGAGATTTTAATGGATTCAAGAGTTAACTGCGGTACCACATAGACATTGTACAAATGTATCATTTTAGTATTGCCAAAGCACAAAGTGTGTTATTGATTGTGTATATATTCGGAACCTTATTTATATAAAGTACGTGGTTGGGATTGGAACCCTGTTTTACCGTAGTGCTGGATGTGGCATTTGCCAGTTGGTATTATTATACTCTGTGTTCAGTCTCTAATGATACTAGAACCTTTTTAGAAGGAAGCAAGACTATTTTAAACAATATATGGACTGGGCTTGTTGGTATTCTTTATCAACAGGTTGCCCAGGTTTGGGATCCTTACACAGAACTGTTTCTGGTGTAGAGATAAAGTATTCTGCAATTTGTTTAACCAAATTTGTCTTTCTTCCCATGTCTATTGTTGATTTACTTTTTTATTTGATTCGTATGGCGTTGAGACTGTCAGCAGTTGGTGCATTTTAATGGAATCAAGAGTTAACTATGGTACCACATAGACATTGTACATATTTATCATTTTAGTATTGCCAAAGCACAAAGTGTGTTATTAATTGTGTATATATTCTGAACCTTATTTATATAAAGAATTGTGTTATTACTAACATAGAGTGTGGACATTCCTTTGTGGGGGCTTGGGGACTACAATGTACTTAAGTACCAGCCCGCATCACCTCCTGCGAGCTTAAGGCTTGATTGCTCATCCATTGCTACCGCATAGAGAATCTTGGCTGGAGAGCTCTGTACTTCACGTCTGCCATATAGAGGGCAGGAGTACAGAAACCCCCCTCCAGTCTTTACAGACACCAACACAGAGGAGGAGAGCCACGCCATTGAAAAGCACTGCCAAGGTCACACCAGCACTGGCAATGCAATCCACAAGCTCAGTGAGCATGCTGCCTGCCCCTGCAGGAACACCCGCTATGCCAACGTAGGCACAGCCAACAGCCCCTCCAGCAACACCTACTGCGCCACCAGAGGCACAGCCTGCAGCACCTGGAGCAACACTTGCTGTGCCAATGGATGCACAGCCAGCAGCCACTGCAGCAACACCTGCTTCATCTAAGGAGGCACAGCCAGCTGCCCCTGACACGCAGCAGTGTGGGCCAACAGGATGGCCATTCCCCCCACCAGCCTCCCATGTACTTTGGCACCTCAACAGCCGACGATGTGCAGGTGTGCCTGGACACCACATAGGGGTCACTATAACACACCCCCTTCCACCGTCCCTCATTCCGCCCCTCTGATCTCAACAGCCCACCTCCATCACTGATCCCCAGCTTCCGAGACATGGATGCACGCATCCAGTGCATCGAGGTGTGGCATGAGGAGATGTCTGGACTCCTGCGCCAGCAGCTGGAGGAGACCAGGTTGATGCAGGAGAGTGTGCAGGACACCGGCCAGTGCTATGCACGTGCCATGACTGCTCCTCATGCACAAGGGTCCTGCTTGCACAGAGCGTCCAGGAGGGGAACGAGGCTATCTCGGCACTGGTTGAGTCCTTCACCTTTTCCCTACAGGTGGCACTAGAGCGCAGGGACACGGCAGGTTCCGACTCACAACTACCATCACCATGCCTGCCAGCTCCCAATACAACACCCCAAAGTTCTGATCCCTGTGCCTGTTAGGCTCTCTACAAAATTGCAGGCCATGTGTTAAGATGCCACGGAAGTGAGCCAGTTCCAGACTTCAAGTGACACTAATTCAACGTAGGTTTTATTTTATTTTTTGGGGCCATGTGTTTGGGAGGCTTAGTTTTGGAGGGGTAACGGGGAGGGTTAGTCGGGGAGGGTGAGTTGGGGAGGGTGTGTTTGAGAGGGTTAGTTGGGGAGGGGGTGGCAAGGTGTGTTAGTCGGGGAGGGTGAGTTAGGGAGGGCATGTTTGGGAAGCTTAGCTGGGGAGGTGATGATGGGGAGGGTAAGTTGGTGAGGTGGTCGTGGGCCACACATTTGTTGTTGTTTGTTCATTCCAATATACACATGGTTCTGCATATGAATTCACATCTGGACATTCAATTTGTGAAGTGTTGTGCTTTATGTTTGTGTGGCATCACATGTAGTGAGTGCCATGGGTCATGTGCTCAAAAATAAATCACTATGAGTTCCTGGCAGGCTGCATGCCTATCCTTGACATTCCTGTGAGACTGTCATCATCGTCATCGTCCGCCAGAGGCATGTCCATGTCTGGGGGCAGTGGAATGTTCCACCTGATGCACATATTGTGCAATGTGGCACAGGCCAGGACTATCTTCCCCACTTTCACTGGCCTGTACATCAGTACCCCACGAGTGGTGAAAGCAACAAAACCGTGCATTCAACAGTCCAAAGGTCTGCTCAATCGTCATCCTTGTTCTGATGTGACTCCTAGTGGATTTATTGAATTCATTAATCAGATTCCAGAATTTCTTGGAATTCTATGTTGCTATGTTGCCAATGTTCATAACATTAATTGCCAATTTGCACTGTTGGTGGAGTGCCTATATGGTTTGAGCCAATTACAGTAGTTTTTTTTCTTGTCTCTAATCAAGACGGCTTTTCCATTACAGGCAAGGGAAATGGTGGCTTGTATGACATGGATTTCACGTCTCATTGGTCTTCTGTTAGATATGAAAGTTGCACCATAGTCATCCCATTTTCTGTCCCTATCAAGTCAGGGGATTGCTTGAATGACCAAAGTGCCCAGTAAGCTGGTCTTTCCAGCCAGTATGTTCTTCCTGGCTGGGAGGATAGCTCAGGGGCAATGTGTTTCTCCTGGAAGCAAGACAATGCAGAGCTACGCACGCTTAGAGACTGGTCTCTGCTATGGAGCAGGCTATACATGATTGATTAATTAATTATTTCACATTGCAGTATTCAAGCATTTGCAGTAATGCATAACTCTCTCCATTAATGTAATGATGAATGTTCTCAATGTTGCACTTCCTCCTATCTCTTAGTGTTAACTTTAACTTTTGTGTTCAGACCGCCAATTCTACTTTATTTTGAACTTTGACATTCGTGGCAAGTGTTAACGAGACAAAAGCATGATCGCTAAATTGGTTGGATTCCATGCTTAGTCCTTTAACCCAGTGAAAATCCTTTCAACTAATAAACAAATCATCCAGAGTGGATTCTTTCTTCTCCATAGACCAGGTATGCTTACCTGGAATGTCTCCTGTTTTGCGACCATTTAACATACATAAGTTATTGCTGGCCGCATATTTTAGACACCTTTCATTTTTATTTTTTAAAATTTTTATAATTGTGCATTTGGTTAATTAATAAAAACCTTAAGCACACAATATCCTTATCAAACATTAAAACCAAGAAAACAACATCAGAAAAATAGAACAGCAAAATACATCATAATTTCATAAGTATAAAGTGTACAATAATACATCATGTATACAATAGAATGCCTTCATTAAATAGTAACTTACATAATTTGCTAAAAGAAACATAAAATATTATAGTATGGCCAAAAAAAAAACTTTTTCCAAATATAAAAGGCAGATGCAGTGATCACAATAGATTCAGCACAGTATATAGACTTCCAGAATTGGTCAGTGATGATAAAACTCATACTGGGAACCAAGAAAACATATACTTTTTCATAAGATTTGAATAAGGTCACACAAGCGGTAAGGACATGCCAAGAAGTTTCTATTGCTGATTTTCATAGGCAACAATATCTTTCTTCATTGGGAATCCTAGACCAACCACCAGTATACTCTTTTGTTGGAAGAATATTAAATATTAAGTATATAATACAGCGCTTTAATTGCATACTACATGCCTTAGTTAAGTAAGTACGAGGTTGATTAAAACAGAAGCCTTTACTATCAAACATGACATTATTATCTTTATGATGCAAGTAGCAAAGGCTGGAGTTTATATCCCATACTGTTGTCTTTGATCTCATATCCCTGGCTGCAGCCAGGGAAGGGATCAGTTCTTGCATAGAAAGCCCTACTTCAGACAGATATTTCGACGTGGAGGCCTGAATTTATGAAAAAAGAGGGCTGGTGGATAGTTGGAAATATTTTTTTGCTTTCAGACCAAACAACCGATTATGATGTGACATAGGTAAAGATAGTGCACATTTACTGTGTTGAAATAGCCACATTGATCTGAGTGAACAAAGTCCAAACTGTAGCCTCATTGCCTCCACCGTACAGAAGGTGGTACATCAATAATTGAACAAAGTTGTTTGCCCTCCTAAATCTGAAGCCATTTCATACCAGATACACTTAGGGAATCAGTACCATATAATATACCTGGGACGATACTGGTCTTGTATATAGATATTAATCCCTCAATGTTTTGTCCACCCTTCCTATATATATACTTCTTGAACACTCCATTTCCTCAGAACCTTACTCATTATAAAGGCATCATGAGAAGATTGTTTTGGGCAAGCCCTAATATATACCCTGAGATGGATATAATTATTTACCTGTGTGCAGGCCTCCTATAGGTCTGTCTTTTGTGCTTTTTGTGGAAGAGTAAGAACAAATCTTATATGCATCCAACATTGTCACACCTCTGAGCCAACATTCTTGAATTAAAAAATACAACACGTTCTATTAATCACCTCCTTCCTTCCCCTTTATTCATCAAATGCCTACATCCCTGGGTATTCCACAAGCAAATTCTGAATTCAGAAGGGCCTTTATTAGGGGCACTTTACTAACTGAGGTTGTACTGGGTAACCAATCCCTGATGGCCATTTCCCTATTTAGATCAATATGTTTAGTCAGATAGTTGTCATTTAAAATCCTTTTACCTGATTGATCACAAATAATCTTAATTGGATCCCTTAACTTATAAGATTCAGGTGTGATCAAAGACAAATTGTAACCCATGTTAAGGAAGTATGTAACATAGGTCATAATATGAGATGTCTGGGTCACCCACAGTGTATAATAGTGCTGCTTAGAGGATTGGAGGCTAACTGCTTTACCCATTCAATAGCCCCTGAGTTTATCATTCTCAGTAATGGTATCATATGGAGCATGGAAAGAACAAATGTTCTATTCATTGGACTGCATTTTTTTTTAACCAAATGTATCTTGTATCAATCTGCACTTAGTGTATATCTTTGTTTGTCATCGGGTGCCTGTGACATTGGCTTATCATTAATATTCTTATCATTATGGCTGCTATCTTTAGGTTGAAGAGATGCCTTTGTTTTAGAAGTTGCCCGTTGGGCCGGGATACTCATAGGGGGTGAAGCAGAGAGTCTGTCTTCAGGCTTGATATCCAACCTTGAGCCATCAGCTAGACTTAAGCCTTATAGAATGAAAATCTGTGCCTCTATTGGGTTATTGTTATGTCCCACGAAATCCTTGATAATCAGCTATACAAGGTGCCCTTCATAGCTTTACTTTTCTTCTGTGCCCCCTACTCGATTTCTTCTTTATTTGTTTTTCCTCTCTTGTTTAAAGTTGTTCATTAATATGTGACTGGATAAAGTTTTGTTTAATTCCATTTGTTGTAAATTGTTGGTTTCCAGTATGCTTTTCCTCTTATTCCTCTTGTTCCTTTTGGGTTGCTTCTTTTTCGTTCGTTTACTATCAGACTCGTGTGGGTTCTCATTATTGTGGTTATTTAGTGTACTAATGGCGTCAACCAAGAGAGCAATGGGACGTATGACCTCTGATAACTCACCCGCTGCTAGGCTAACACTCTCATTGCCAGTTCTAAGTGTGTTATTCTGACTAGTTACAGTCAGTGGACAGACACTTTTAGGTGAGGATGTGGACAAAACAACTGGTGCTCCTAGTGTGGAGTGTCACAAGCACCTTGTTTTCAATGCACCAGTGTATTCTTATATCCACCACCAATGCTCCGTTAATTGTGATAACCTAGATCTGTACTTATACATTTTTATTTCCCTCTAAAGTTGATTTTTCTAATTCACCATAAGAAATTTAGATTGATAATGTATACCTCGGGGGGCATGGCCAGCTGGGGACCCACGCGGATATGATTCCCTTCGGCTCTCCTGGCTTCCGCTAATATCCTGGCAAAAAGCCTGACATCCACGAAGCAAACCAGAGTGAAAATTGCTTCCACTAATTGCAGAACCTGTGTGACGCAACTGCACCAAAGCTAGGGTCGGTGACCACTCACCCGGTGAAGATACGGCCACGCAAAATCCGCAAAAAGACAGCCCCTGTGATCCAAGATGGCTGCGGCACCCCAGGCTACACTATGCAGAGCCGATCAGAGACCGACGTGACTGCGGTGCGAATGAGCCGCGCTACAACTGAAGGAGAACGTGGACCGAGGAAGCAAGGCTCTGTAACCTCAGACAACGTGTAGTGCTCCAAGTGGCAAAAACAGCAACCATAAGCCTGAACAGCCGGCAACCCACTCCAGGGGGATACCAACGAACCCTGACTGTGGTGCATGATAACATCTCGCCCAGGCACACCAAAGTCACAGCAACCGGGCTCCCCCTGTGACCAGACTGCAACCACCAGGACACAAAGTGCAGCAGCGGAGTGGCACCGAGGGTACCTGACATTCTGCACCCACGCAGGGCTGCCACCTTCGCCTACTGTTTGCCGTGTGAGAGACAAGGTATGGGGAGCTTTGGCACTGTGCGCGGCACCCAGAGGGCTACTACTGCAGAGCAGCCCGGTGGGCTCTGTCCAACACCCCCCAGCAGCGAGCCAGAGAAAAGTAAAGCCCAAGGCGTTAAGGATCAGCACTCACATCTCCTGGGTGCCGGCCTTCTGCCACAGGACGGCGAGCAGCGTGCCCGAGCCTGAGGATGCGGTGAGTGGGGCCTGGGGGTGAGAGAATAGCGCCATTTGTGTTCCAACCAGGCAATACAACACTAGCACAAACAGAAGGATAAGAACACTAGCGGATGGTGCACAGATGTACAACATAAGACCGTGATGCACCCCTGCATATAAACTCCCCCCTCAGCAATAACAAACAGTCTTAAATGGTGTAGGGTGCTGGGAGCCAAAGTGGCACGGACATCAGTGCACTCACCATTCCCCCAGAAGCCCTATAACACGTGAAACCACGGCATAGCCCGCTGTGGAGGAGGTGGCCGGTGCCCTCACCCAGACAGAGCAGAAGTGTAAGAAGGCTGTTGAACAAGCCCCTAACATTAGTGAGAGGAGAAATACATGGAAAAGAAAGAGGAATTGTGTACACCAAGGGGAGCACTGCGAGTAAAAAGTGCCAAACTCTGGGGAAACCTCACTGCAAACCAGACAGTGCCCCCCGGCCTACTGTGCCCAACACCACAAACTTTCGCAGTTGACTGAGAGTGGCACTGAATAAGAGTAAGGAGCTGGGTGGACACACACTTAAGACCCCCACTGACCCGAGTGAGTCCTAAATGAGGGCAAAGGCGCAGGTGACTTGGGACCACTAAGGGTTGGCATCAGAGACCATCCCTGCCCGCTAACTGACATTGAGCCCTGCAAGCGGCACCTATCCGACACGACTCAGCGCTGACACACGGCAATCTACAGCACTGGAAATAACTCCTTCAGCGGAGGGTGGCACACAGCTGACGCAGGCGGTACCCTACATCCACTATGGGAAAAGATAAAGCCAGGAAGCAATCCATACAGAACAAAATTGATCAATATACCACAATAGCCATGCCGAACCTAGATGGACCAGAACTGACCACCACCGCTTCAGGCGCAGAGGGCACACCATCTCTGAGGGACGTCATGGTGGCCATAGCAGATTGTTGCGCGTCCATGGAGCAGAAAATGGATGGCATAGGCATGGACGTGTCGCTCCTATGCCATGATCTGCAAAAGTTGATGTCTTGCACCGGGGAAGCGGAGCAGCGCATCTCCGACACTGAAGACGGGATACAGGAGCTACAAAGGCAACTGACCAGTGTCAAATCTGGCCTCAAAACAATAGGTGAATGAGTGGACGAGGGGGAGGGCCGCTCGAGGCACAATAACATCAGGATCCTAGGCCTGCCTGAAAACGCAGAGGGCCCGTGTATGGAGATATTCCTTGAGCAATGGCTTACTGACATGTTCGAACCGGACTCCTTCTCAAAACTTTTTTCAATCGAGAGAGCACATCAAATGCCATCTGGGAAACCGATCCCTGGGGTGCCTCCCCGAACTGTGATTGCAAAACTGCTTAATTACAGAGACCGGGACCCACTGCTCCAGAGAGCATGTGCCTAAGGCACACTGACCTACAATGGTGCAAGGATTGCTTTCTTTCTTCCCAAACTACACCAGGGAAGTTCAGAAAGCCGGACAATCCTTTGACCAGATGAAGAAACAATTGCAAACCTTTACCGACCCTAAGGAGGCCTGGAGATGGGCAGAGCAACACTTCGAAGGGGACTGGAGAACTCTGAGAAACAGCAGACAAAGGAACCCATGAGCAGGACAAGAGAGAGGCCCACCACCGCCACCACAACTCCCTGCAATGAACCCCCAGGAGGGAGAGGCAGGTTAATAGAGGGTGGTAGTCGCCTAATGAGAAAATACATCCCCACAACGACGTACAGAGCATGGAATTATGGATGCAATAAATGACCGTAATCGTACATGTCGAATAGGGATGAACGAAATGATGGCGGCTGCTGCGAAGGGCCCCCACGCTCCCGTGAAATGTTTTAGGTGCACCGCACCACGAAAAGATACATTTTAGTTAAGTGTGAACTGCCGCGGCAGTAATTGTTGTTGATCTTTCGGGCGACAGATGCTTCAAGTTGGGTGGAGTATAGGGTGGGAGAGGGGAAGTTGGGATGTTTGTGTTCTGTTAGGAAATGGGTCCATAAGCCAACTTGTAGTTATCAAAAAAGTACTGCACGCCACACTGCATTTAGCACCACACCCACATACACCACATAACACACTGCTAACTGATCCATGCCTCTGGCTGAATGGCCTCCACTAACGCGGTGATCAGAGCCCTATGGCTCATGACCTGGAATGTCAATGGAATGGGCGGAGGGATCAAAAGAAGACTGATAACACAGCTGCTGAATTGACATGCAACTGATGTAGCTCTCCTTACCGAGACACACCTGGCAGGCATCACATGCTACCTGTTCAAATTTACCAATTATAGGCTGGGAATACATGCTGGTTTCACCACGGGCTCCCGAGGGGTACTCATTGTTGTACACAAGAAATTGCCCCTAACCCTGGTAAGGGTAATACAGGATACTGGTGGCAGATACGCCTACATTACAGGGACACTCTGGAACCAGACCATTGCAATGCTGGTGGTGTACTTGCCTCCAGCGCTAATAATGGCACTGATACATGACATTACACCCATAATCACTGGGGATAAATCAGACCTGATGATAATCAGTGGGGACTTCAACAAAGTCATGGAAGTGGGGATGGACCGCTCACAACTACGTGGAAGAAACCGTGCCACCCACACAAAACTGGCCACCTTCACTGCTGCACTGGGCTTGCGGGATGTATGGCGTGATCTGCATCCAGACGCGAGATGCATGCCACTCAGGTGTGCATGTCTCACTATTGCGACTAGACTACTTTTTTGTCCCAGCACTGGACATTCATATAGCTGCCAAAGCGACCCTATTGCCCCGTGGCATATCAGACCACTCTCCCCTACTGATCGAGCTAACCACGACCAGCCCAAGACACCCCCCATGTGCCGTTTGAACAATTACTATCTGGGCTTCCCTGAACTTATAGAACAGGCATGGCTAGAAACAACTACATATTTTGACCTAAATACAGACTCAGTGGATGACCCAGTAGTGCTGTTGGAGGTGTAAAAACCAGTATTTTGGGGGAAATCATTTCATGGTCAGCCGAACACAAGAAAAAACACCACCAAAAATTGGTGGAGGCTGAGCTCCAAGTCACCCAGGCTGAAACGAGCCACCTAACTCTAGATCAGCCTGAAACACATTGCGCGTTGATGCTAGTGCAGAAAAGCCTACAAAACATTGCACTAGACTGTGCTAAACAGGCCCATAGAACGATGACGCCAGAGTGTAGGAGACTGGCGATAAAGCAGGCAAAATGCTGGCGTGGATAGAAAAATGAGATACAGGAAGTGATCAAGTCAGAGTGATACGACAGGAAGGAGGAGACCCACTACTGACCCACCAGGACGTAGCTGAGGGCTTTGCCTCCTTCTACGCAGACCTATATAAACCTCCCGCGACCCCTGCGATAGTGCCATATTAAATTAAATGACACCCCCACCCTTAGCGCAGACCAGCAGGCTCTGCTGGAAAGAGATATTATGGAAGAGGAACTAACAACGCCCATGACTGAACTTCAGACGGGGAAGACTGCAGGGCCAGATGGCTTCCCGATTGAGCTGTGGTGTAAACTAGGCACAGACAAAATTACCCCTAACCTGCTGCGAATGTTCTTACAATCAAAAAGCAAGGGTTGCCTACCTGCCGACCTGGGAAAAGCCATGATAATAGTGATCCCCAAAGCGGATAAACCCCCAGATCGTTTTAGTTCATATAGACCGATGTCCCTCATCAATAGCGATACCAAGATACTGGCAAAGGTCATCGCCAATCGATTACAACAGGTGATAACAACACTGATACACACCGACCAGTGCAGGTTTATGCCACAACGATCCACACAAATGAACATACACAGACTGCACTCAGGGATAGAAGGAACCACCAACACACAAGATCCTCTGGCCTTGCTAGCAATAGATTTTGAGAAGGCCTTCAACTCAGTAAACTGGACGGCAATCTGGGAAATAATGCATCGTATGGGGTTCGGTCCTCAATACATGGGTTGGGTTCAACTCCTGTACAAATCCCCTGAGGCGCAAATGAGAGTGAACGGGTGGCCCTTGAAACCGTTCAAACTGGGGAAAGGAACCAGACAGGGATGCCCCCTGTCTGCCATGATATTTTCACTGGCTGCAGAACCACTGGCTGTGCTGTTAAGAGCGTCACCCGCATGGGGCGGTTTCCACTGGGCGGATGGAAGAGAAGACAGTGTCTCCCTGTATGCGGACGATCTGCTAATCTATCTGGAAGATCTGTATGACTCCTGTCCACGGTAATAGAACTGCTAGAGAGCTACGGAGCCTTTAGTGGGGTACAAGTAAACTGTGCTAAATCAACACTATTCGCTGTAGGCAACAATCAGTGCATAGAGCCGGACAGCTGTTCTTTTCGAATCATAACAGACCGATTCAAATACCATGGCATACAAATCACCAAAGACTTGAAAGATTATGTGGTTAATAACCTCCACCCGATCACAACAAGATTCATGGAGGATGTCCAGCACTGGGTCACTCTCCCACTGACCGTGTTGGGTATGGCAGCCCTTCTCAAAATTCTGGCTCTCCTACGCTTCTTATATATTCTGAAAAATGCACCTCTACACGCTTCACCGTGCAAATTCAAAAAGATTGATAATGCACTCAGGAAGCTTCTGTGGTGTGGTGGGCACCCGCGCATCTAGTTAAGCACCCTTGAATACTACATATGGGAAAGGGGGAATTGGACAAACACGTCTACAGTCTTATTACTGGGCTAGCCAAATGACAGTAGTTAATGATATACTGCACGGTGATTGAACACTACCGCACATTAGGGTGGAAAACATTGGGAGTCACTACAGGCCCCAGATTGAACACCTCTATAGCACGACACACCACCTGCACCCCAGACCACGCAGACACATGTCTCTACAAATCTGGAGGGAAAAACACACATACATAGGTGGGATAAGAAAGTAACACCAATACAACCAATATGGGACAATGGGGACCTGCCTGAGGTGACCAAGCTCCCGAGATGGCACAGCTGGGTACAGCAGGGGATAAAGACAATTGGCGATATCGTGGTAAATGGCAAACTGGAGCCATTCGAAGCTCTGGAAGCCCGCTTCCACCTCCCTACCACTGAACGCTACCACTATGCACAGTTACAACGTGCATTACAAGCCCTTCTCCCAGAGATAGAGAACATGGCGGAAAGTACCTGTTAAGTGACTTCAATTCAGCAATCCCACTAAGTCAGTGCCTCATCTGGGGCGCCCAAGGGAAGCCCTTATTTATATATTTTTATGACAAGTTATATTCTGGATGATAAACCCTTATATAACGTCCCTCTCTTTGAATCACCCTGACCTCACTGAGCCAACAAGTAGGTTTGTTTGCAATTTAAAAGATTTATTGGAAAATGTAAACAATATATATATATATATATATATATATATATATATATATATATATATATATATATATATATATCACACTTTTATAATAAATTAATATTTGATATCACATTTATGAGTATAATGTCGATCAACAATGGATAAGGTTATACTAGCACACTTATTTTATTACTTAGGAGTTGGTACGGAAAGAACAAGGTAGCTGGGAATGCTTTATGGTTTCAAGGAGATGCAAAGATGAATAAAAGGCAGTACAGAAATAAACTTGATATGATTTCAGCCAAATCGCAAATTGCTGCACTTTTTCTGAGTGCGTCGTGCGTGATTACCGAAACAGTATAATGAATAGTTCTGGAAAGCATAGAATCTTAGCTTTAAAATGAAAGTTAGATCTCGCTTCTAGCACAAACGGTTCAAGAGATACGGACGATTTCGTGAAGGTAGATTTTCAGAAATGAAATAATGATTAAAAATGGCAAAATTACACTTTTACAGGTTGAAAATCAGAGAAGGGACAAACGATTCCTATGATGCAGTTCTGGACAGGTTCAAATGTTTTGAATCAGATTATTTTAAGCTAAGAGATGGGTTCTGTACAGTTCTGGCTAAGTACTCACACTATGAATTTGAAATAGGCCATCAGGGTCTGGTCAGCAGGTTGGGACTGGACTCCAGGTGGTTGGTTCTGAAGTCACAGCTCTCTGTGTCAGCTCTGCTCTGCTGGTCTGGTCTGGATCTATGGTTCTGGTCTCTCTGGTTCTGATCTGGTCTGTGGTTCTGCAGTCGGCACTTCTTTCTGGGTCTGCTACCGGTTCTGGCAAAAGTTCTTGGCAAAGAATTCAACTGCTCGCCCGGCTGTAGAATAGTTTGGTTGGATTGCTGGTTTCTGAAGGCCTGCTGAGAAAGAATTTAGCTGGTGGTCCAGGCCTCTCTGCTTGAACTTCTGGAGTGAAGTTCTGGAGTGAAGCTCTGGAGTTCTCCATCAGCGTGCTGCGCAGGAATTCAGTTGAAGGTTGGAAAATGAATGTCCCTGTCTGGCTTCCAGTGGCTCTTTTTATGTCTTTTGAAAATGGGTGTGGATGCTAACTTTCTGTGCCCACCCCACTCATGATTTGATAGGTCAAGGATTTCTCTTTGACCTGATTTGAGAAGGAAGCAGTGAGTCATCAGGTGTCATCTTTATGGCATACAGAAAAAACACTCCCCTTTGCTTTTACCTTAGAAAATCATTTTCATAACTAAACACATTTCCCAGATACACAAGTGGTTGACATTACATATACACATCATATATCACATAAGGTAGTTTCTGTTCCAACTCTGATGTTTCTAAGAGCTTGGATTAAGAAATGACAACATTTTGCGCTTTTTGGTTGGTTTACCAATATTGGATTTTTACCAAAAATGACACAGATGTACACCGCCTCTGTACACATATTCCAGTAAATGTTCATTTTCCTAGCATGAACCCCGTGTCTGCAATCTCCATAGTTCATGGGGTTTTTCCTCAGAACATGGTACAGAGTTCTAACACCTCTTAAAATGTGCACAGAAAAATCACAAGAATAATGATATTAATTATATAATTTTGCCAAGTCCGTACTATGAATTATCCATCTTTTTTAAAATTATGCTCTGGCCCAGAGGGGTGTGGTTTCCCAAAGCACATGGTGGAATTTCGGGTTTGTCCACTTCCTCCAACTCAAGTTGCTCACAGAGGCACTGCCCCTCCCTGTTTCTCTCAAGAGGAAGCCATTTACGACCCCCCCCTAATTTAACATTTGCCTGAGCCAAGTAAGGCTCATTGTTCAGTTTCCTGCAGTCCCCAGCTGCTCCTCCTGTAATCCAATCAGAGAGGTGTCATCTCCCTTTGGTGGGGGCAGCAGAATGCAGCCAGGCCTGGGAAGAGTGGCTGAGCAAGTTTCAACTCCTGTCAGGGGTAGTTGCCAGGCAGAATTCAATCTCTTTAAGCCAAGCTTCAGCTAAATGTCACTTTTGTTCCCAGTTTTTCTTCATCCAAATCAAACTTACAATTGTTACACATGCAGCTAGAACGCTGATTCTAAGTTCAAAACTATGGCATTTAACAGTTGCAAACTATGTGACACTCAACAAACAGTAGGTCACTCATTTATTTTAAACATTTAGATTTTAGTGCCTTTCAGTATAATTTCACTTCAGCTGCTGACATCTACAGCTCAGCCAGTTTCATTATGAACATTATTTTGTGCTCTTTCTCTTTCCAGATTTTGTATGCACACAAGTCTACCTTCTGCCAAATGTCTGCCGGTGTTCATTGAGATTTTTGAATATCTTGCAATGTTTAAAATAGGCATTTTTAGCTTGCATTTCAGAGAAACAAAGGTGATTTCAAAGCGCTTTTTTGAGCCAATCGGCACTGCTGTTTTTCCTTTTGCACACGTTTCACCCATGGCACTCCTGGCCCATCACGCTCGCACTGGTGGGTGGTAGGTCAGGTGACCATTTTGGTGTGCGTAAAAACTGCACGGTTTTCCTGGATCCTGGCACAAATGTGGGTTTTTCTGCCATCTTGCATTTCCTAAGCCCACAGCACCAAATGTTGCAGCATAATAACTCGAACATGGGTCAAAACCCCTGACAAGCCCCCCCGCCCGACTGCGCTTTGATTTCGAGTCGAGGGGAAGTTGGGTGAAAAGGATGTTTTGATCCACGCGCTGGGATGTCTGCATCATCTTCTTTCAATTCCGCAGATGGCACAGTTCAGCATTTTCCTTCATCAGGGTCGTTCGATCAGTTCTCCTTGCCGGTCCAGATGGGAGTATTGGGCGTTACCCCGGGCCCCTCGGAACTTTGCTCCCGGTCCCCAGGTCATCTTCCGTGGTCAGTCTCCATGGTTTCATCTCTCCTAGGATAATAAAGCAAAGCGGCAATACTCATTCCTAGACATTTTTCCACAACTATTAATGGTGCGGCGAACATATACATTTTATACATCAGGATACATTTTGCAGTCTTACTTTAAAAACAAGATATAACAGGATACATTGGCATTTAAGAATCATAATATTTTAGATACTGTATGTGGGATATTTTAGGGTTGGAACTGAATTACTCTGGAGCGGCCCCCTCTGGGATTCCAGAGGATTCCTCCAGTTGTTGCAGAGTGTGCCTGGGATGGCAACACTTTAGCTGATTGATGTGGACCCACTTGTCTTCCCCCTCTGCCAAACTGCCTTTGGGGAGGCGGATCTTTCATGCAACTGGGGAGATCTTGTCTATAATTTCAAGGGGTCCCTTCCATGTAGGCAAACATTTTCACTGTTTGGTCTGGTTCCTTTGGAAATTGTATAGATAGACCCGGTCTCCCACATTATATTCCTTCCTGGTTGTCTTCAGGTCTTAATGGGTTTTCATGCTATTAGCTGATCTTTCTAGATTCCGCTGAGCATAGGCAAAAGCATGCTGAAGGTGTTTCCTTAAATTCTCCACATACTCATGAGATGTTTAGGCATTGATCAACGTCTGCTCTTGGGTCCTGTAGAGCAAATGCTAGGGAAGCACCATCTTGCGTCCAGTCATCAACTCAAATGGTGACATTTTGGTTGCAGATGAAGGGGTAGATCTGATGGCCATTAGGACCAGAGGTAATCGGATATCCCAACTTGGCCCAGAATCTGCCACAAACTTTTTTAATATGCTCACAATGGTTCTGTTGTATCTCTCTACTGCACCAGAAGAGGCTGGCTGGTAAGCAATATGTGGCTTCCTTTTCACCCCCAGTATCTCCAACATCTTAGTCATTACTTTGCTGGTAAATTGGCTACCTCTGTCTGACTCAATCCTTTGAGGTAGACCAAAACGGGAAAAGATGTGGTTAATCATCAGGGACGCTGCTGTTTCTGCCTTGCAGTTTGGGGCCGGGAGACATTGTACCCACTTGGTAAACAAGCATGTGACCATCAACATGTACTTGTTTCCCCTAGATGAGCGAATCACAGGGCATACGAAGTCGATTTGCAAATCTGACCATGGCAGTGTCACCCCCCTCTTTTGGAGAGGCGCCCGGTGTGTGAGGGATATTGGCTGAAATTGTGCACACACAAGACACCCCTTCAAGTATTGGTAGAGGTCCTGCCACATGTGTGGACAGTATGCAACCTCTCTTAAGATTTCCAGTGTTGTGTGAAACCCCCTATGACCTGCGGTGGCCGCATCATGGGCGTGACTTAACATCAGGCTTCGGAATGAGAAGGGACCACCGACTGATCATGGCCAGCTTGGGATTTCCTTACCAACAGACCGTCTTGGATTCGGAACATTTTTGGACATTTCATCAACACTCTTAGGTCCTCTTTCCCAACGTAGTCGGTATCCGTCAGGTTAAAGTTCTCAGGGTCCTCAATGTGTTGTTAAAACTTACCAATTATTGGATCCCCCTTCTGAGCTGTAATTAAATCAGCATCAGGGGTCTCCTTACTTCATTGTGCAGTTGAAAGATCTTTGTGAGCATTTGTCTGGGACCTATTGATAGCAGTGACCTGTATTTCCCCAAACAGGGGCTCTATTTCTATTAGATCCCCTTTGATGGCCCCGGTTTTGGCCAGCTGATCAGCTAAGTCATTTCCAGTTTTGTCTGGTCCCTCTACTTTGGAATGACCCTTGATCGTCTTCCAGTAGATGGTCATCCCATTCAAGGTGACCAGATCATCAATATTTTGGATTAACTTCCCATGTTTCAAGGTTCAAGGGTTTGTTATTAGCACATAACATGTCTCTGGTTTTCCAATTAACCAGGTGCTCCACGAACCCGTTCCGTACATAATCCGAATCTGTGATTATGACCAGTTCTTGGAGTTGGTGTTGGACAGCAGTGAGTATGGCCTGATGCACAGCCATCAATTCTGCCACCTGACTACTTCGGGGGCCGATTTTGTACCCAGCGGAGGGTTCTGGGGACTCCTTCACCCATGTATTCCCTACGCCGGCCACCAGTTCTTTTTCCCCATTGTTGTCAACATGGTAAGAGCATCCATCCACTTAGACAGTGGGCATTCCCTCACACTTGTCCTCTTCAAAGTCTTTGTGTGGGGTGGGGAATTAAGGTATGCCTCCATGTTGTCCTTGATTTTTAGACTTTCGTCCTCGGGACAGTTTTCTCTGGCACAATCATGCAAGTCAGCCAGACCTCACGCGAGGGGACTCTTCTTGTTTTGGCCATATCTGGCCTCCACAGGAAAGCCTTGCATTGACAGAATCCAGGAAGTAATTCGGGAATTACTCACACTTCCGGCTCGGATTCTGTCACTTTGGAGATATTGCAGAGGCTGGTGTGGAGTCTCCACTATGATGTGTTCCCCCTGGATGAACAGGCGGTAATTCTTCAATGCCCACACCGTTGCCAGGAGTGCCTTCTCGCAATCGTTGAATTTTTCCTCCATAGAGGATAAAGTTTTGCTCGCATAGGAGATTACTTTATTGACCTTGTCATGCTTTTGGTATAATACTGCCGTCAATCACATATTAGAGAACCCTGTCTCCAGGAAGAACTCCTTGTTTCTGACAGTGTAAGCTAGGCAAGGCGCTTGTGAGAGGCTTCTTTTGAGTTGTCAAACGGCCTCTGATTGTTCTGGACCCCATTCCCACTTGACCCCCCCTTCAAAAGATGAATCAGGGGTCTAGTGATCTCTGCGTAGCCCTCAATTAACTTTCTGCTGTAATTAGTCAGACCAAGGAGGCTCCTTAGTTCCCGCAGAGTTGTGGGATCCTTCAGTTTCTGAAGTGCTTCCACTTTCTTTTCTTGGGGACAGAGACCCTGAGGAGTAATCTCATGCCCCAAGAAATTAACACGGTTTCTACACCACTGTGCTTTCTGAAAGGAAAGTTTTGCTCCGGAGGCCCTCAACTGTGTCAGAACATAACGGATCTCCACTATGTGTTCTTCCACAGATTAACTTTTGATGAGGACATCATCTACATAAGCCAGTTTACCCCTCGCACCCAGGTCGGGCATGGCCTTATGTAGGAAAATGTTCAACTCATTGCCGGAGTTGAGGTATCCGAAGTGAGTCCGGGTCCATGTGTACTGCTGGCCCCCAAAGGTAAAAGCCAGTTTGTATTGGTCCTCCCTACTGACAGGCATGGTCCAGTATCCATTGGTCAGGTCTTTTGCAGTGAATACCTGTGACCCCTGAATCTGAGCCTGTCCTATGTCAATGTAGGGCAGAGGCCATCGGGAAGTATGGATCCGTTTGTTGAGCTCCCTAAGGTCGGCACAGAGTCTCCACTGGCCGTTTGGCTTCAATATTCCCAGCACCGGATTATTGAAGGTGCTGTGTACCGGACGGATTATTCCCCGGGACTCAAGGTTCTTAATTATTTCAGTAAGTGACTCCATGGATGCGAGAGGAAAGCGATATTGCTTCACAAACACTGGAGTCATGCCAGAGTCTGTGGGAATTGTTGTTGTGTGGATGTCGGTGCGACCACAGTCATATGAGTCTACTGCAAAGAGATCTTGGAAATCCAAGAAAACTTGTTTCAACTTTTGCTTCTGTTCCAGAGTCACACAGACATCAGCTAGGTTGACTCTCTCTTCCACCATCTGCCTGAAGCCTGGAAAGACTTCTGGTTTTGCTATCTCAGCAGCCTCCTCCAGCTAGGTGGAGAAGTCCCTGGTCAGAGTGCTGATATGGTCCGGAGGCTTCAGGTGGGAAAGGCAGCCCTCATGGACCTGGAAAATCACCTCATCCCCTCTGAAGTCACAAGTCATATCTTACTTACCATAAGGGCAAGAAGTGTACACCAAGAAGTTCCCCCCATTCCGGGTAAAGATCCTGTCTGGTGTTGTATTGTCATCACTGTCACTTTCAAAACAGTCCTTGGGGATTGGTACTAACAGTTTCTTTCCTAAATCAATGGAGAAATGTTGGTCATCAACCGCCATTCCAATAATGGTGCCTGCGGCTAGAGTAATACTCTTTAAGTCGCTGTTATCCACCTCTATTGGAATGGTGTCATGTTCTATGTTGACTAATGGTGTTGGGTTTACCCCCAACCCTTGCTGTTGGAGAGAAGCATTTAGATGAATATAAGCATCAGGGTTTTTCAATTTTTGTCCTCTTTTAACTTTCACTCCGAGGGAGAATTGTCAAGTCCTTCCTGGGATGGTGACTTCCTCCTTAATCTGAATTTCAACTGCATAGGGTAGCAATTGAGCTGACCAAAATGCTTTTTCTGGATCATCAAAGCCCATGGGATTATCCGCTAATCGGGACCAAGCTTTGAAGTTTATTAGGTCAAAACGAATGGCAAAGCGATTGAGAATGTCGCTGCCTAAGTAAAAGGCGGCAGTGACGTCTCGCACGACCCAACAATTATGGACTATGCTCTTGTTGCCAATGGAGATTTTGAACATACACCTGCTTGGCAGGAGATGTTTGGAATTAGGTGCTTCCAGGTCCATTTCCCATTTGTCTATCAGTTTGAATGCGGGAATGGCTGGATCTTTTGGGAGTTGGCGGAACATGGCTTTGCTGATGAAGCTCTTACCGTTGTTCACACACACTCGGGCAAGAACATAGTCCTTCCCATCATTTAACTGAACAGGGATGAACAACTGCTCTCCAATTTGCTGAATATCAGCCAGACTCTGAGCTGATTTCACATCTTTCTGGACTATAGGTGTGGGAATGTCTGATTGTTGATTAGTAAAGAATTTCAGAGTGTTTCCTTCCAGTGTGGACTACCACCTTAAACTGGAAGGAAGGTTGATTTTCAGAAATAGAGAGGACCCCCCATCACCAGTCTGTTGTCCTACTGCTATTACTGTCACATCTGGAATTTGGTTATTCTGGAAGTGAAATTCTACTTGGTCAGATTTTTGTTCAACCATGTGGCAGGTGCCGTTTAAACTAACATGGTTGACACTCTGTTTTAATTTTATTGGTCGGCTAGTCTGGGTCCAGAGGACCTTGTTTACACAATCTATTAGGGGTGACAACCTTCTCAGGAGGTCATTCCCTAGTAAACAAGGGGTGGCCTCTGGAGACACTACTATGACCGGTTGTTTCACCTTGTGTCACACAATTTTGATGTCCAAATCTGCAGTCCCCTCGACGGGAATTTCCTTCCCTTCAAAGTTCTGCAGTTGTCCAGGAAGAGAGGTGAGAGGAATCTGGTATTTCTCCCCCCTTCCTGAATTTATTTCATCAAAGGCCCTTTTGGACAGAAGAGTAGCTTGGGACCCAGTGTCCACCAGTGCCAAAATTGTACCCTGCACCTGTACTTGTACCGGGGCATAGTATCTTCCCTCCTTCTCCTCAAGGGGGCACAGATAATGCACATTTTTGGACAACTGGTGGGCTAATTTTCTGGTTTTGGACATTGGGGGAGAAGAGATTTTGGCAAAATTCTGCGGAGAGTCTCGGGAATCTGAAAGAAAAAGTTGGCAACTTGAAAGAGGATATTCGAGTTCCTCTGGTTCCGGTCCTGGGTCCCCCCCCCCTTTTTGGAGGCATCATCAGGATGGGTTTGACCCATGGGATTTTGATGCTGTTGGTTCTGGGATAGGATGATGGGCGGCGACAGCTCAATCCCCACATCTACCGAGTCTATTGATTCGGTTTTAGGTTCCCCTGGTTCTGGGGCGCCCCCCCCTTTTTGGAGGCAGTCACCAGGATGGGTTTGAACCAGGGGTTTTCGGTCTTGTTAGTTCTGGGTTAGAATGATGGGCGGCGACAGCTCAATCCCCACATCTACCCAGTCTAGGTTGGAATCCCTTGGGACCCATTTTTCCTTGTGAGGAGTACCCCTATCTCTGAAGGAGAAGATCCTTTTCCCAGGATCCTCTGAGGATCCCTCTCCCTCAAATTGGAAGACCTGTACCTCCTCCACAAAATGGGTCTGTTTGGGTCCTTTGTTTCTCCTACCTCCTCTCTGCTCCTTGGGTGGCAGACTTCCATGGGTAGGAGATTTTGTTTCCGGTTCCTGGTTTTCCAGAGGCTGTTTACATGTTGGGAAGGAAGCTTCCTCCAAGGCTTTACACCCCCCTTCCCCTTGTGTATCCTCCCTGGGAACCGGTGGGTTATCGGGGTGCTGCCCCCGTCATTGTTCTGGAGCACCAGGCCCAGTGTTTGGGGCATTCTGCGGTGGCATACTCATCTGAGGGTTCTGTTCAGCCCTCAGTATGTGACCCAGATCCCGTGCCATATTTTGGACCTGGCGCTCAAGTTGGGAAACCCGCTCAGGCTGATACGGGGTTCTGTTTTCTCCCCTGGGTGATCCCGGGAAGGGTAGCTATCCCTTTTCTGTTAGTGCCCCTGGTTGGGAAGATTTGGGTACCCCTCCACCCTCGGCCTCCCCTCTCCCGGATTAGGTTGTCTGGGCTCAGGAAAGTGGGGAAAGAAGGATGGATGATTTTGGGCTGGAAGTTGGGTGGATACCTGGGGACAAGTTCTGCCCAGGATTTGGTGAATTTCTGCCCTCCTGGGGGAAGTGCGGAGGGAAGTTCCCTGGGTTGGGCGCTTGGTTGGATCCCCCCCTTGGGCCAGAGGAGTCCACACATAACCCAGGATCGGTCTGTTTCCCTTGTAGCGGGGACTTACATAGTCAGGGGAGCGAGGGACCCCATTTGTGGGATTACCTCCTTGACTCCCGGACTCTGACTGGCCCGAGGGCCTTCTGGGCTGTGAATTGTTCAGTGCAGGCAGGTTTTTAGGCCCCCCATCTCCAAATCTAAAACGGGGGCAACCTTTACCTCTGCCACCTTGGCAGCAGCAGGGGTGCTGTTGGTTTTGGGGTTTTTGTGCTGATTCTTATTTTCCACAGGTTTCTGCACCTCATAGATGCGGGTGGCTTGCTCAATGACCAAGTCTAAAGATCTTTTCTCGTGAAAATCTCTCACGAGCTGGGTCATTATGTATTTGGGTAAGGCATGGAAAAACGCATTAACAAATTCCTTACTGTGGTGCGCACCCTTTCGGTAGTCTGCGCAAAAGCACGCTTTAACTCCTGCACAAATTCTTGTGGGGCCTGATCCTCCCTACATTGCAAATCGTAGGCTGCCTTGCGAGCCTCTTGAGGATTTCTATGAACAGAAAAATGTTTCAAGATGGCCGCCCTATAGGTGGACCCTCTTGAATGATTTTGGTCCTCCAGCCCCACAAAGAAACTAGAGTATTCTGGGGAGAATGTCCATTTGATGTACTGGATGCAGCTACTGCTGTCCTTCAAATGGAAAGTCTCCATCATTTGCTCAAAGAGCTCCAAGTGTTCCCAAACAGAATACTTGGAGTTCTTGTGATTAGGGGTGATGACACTCCTTATTGCCTTGATCTGCTTTAAGGGGTCCTTAAGCAAGGCCCTTTTTGGTTCAGGTAACCCTGGTCCACTCATCCTCTGACTCAGAGGCACTGCTCCCAGAGGTGCCCGTCTGATCTTCCAGGTTTTACCGGATTCTGCGAGCCTGGGAATGGCTGGCAGAATGTGGGGACCTGGTCTCCTGTGTCCTGGGCCGCTCAGAGGAGTCTTCAGATCCCTCCTTGCTGCCAGGATTTGATGGGTACCCCCCCCCACTGACCTAACTGGGCGGAGGTTTTCAGGATGCCCTTAGTGGGCCTACTCTCCTGGGGTTCCCCACTAAATTGCACTCTGCTTAGGTGCCCATACCCGGATGCCCGCCCATCCATTCCTGGGAGGTACTGGCCTATGAACCCCATACATTTGGCTGGATAGTAATTTGCCCTCCCTGTGGCCCTGTGCTCATGTGCTCCAGGGGACATGGGGGTGGCAGAGTCCAAGGACTGGGAGAGATGAAGGCCTCTGGTACTAGGGCTCCTGAGGTTATGCTCAGGTGTTTCCCTTTCCCAGCGAACTTCATCTCTGTCAGCCCCTGCTCCCTGTTGCAATGAAAGAGCCTGTGCTTTCAGTTCCTCAGTTAAGGCCTTACTAGACTCTATCAGTCTCTACTGCATGGTTACCTGTTGCTGGAGCCTATCATTGTGCTGACAGAGAGCCTCATTTTCTCTCTGCGCTTCCTAGTTGGTCCTGGAATACTGGGCCAGTCTTTGCTGCAGGAGGGTTACCTCCTACGTCCCATCACTACTGGCCTGCTCCTTTCTTGCCAGAGCATCTTCCACCCTCCTGGTGTGCTCTAACAAGTTACCCCTTTCCTGACTAAGAGCCTGCATCTGTGCTGCCAGGTCGTCCCTCTGCCTTTGAAAAGCACCAGCTTTCTGGAGTTCTTGTTCAAACTCTGCCTCGGTATCCAGGTCTTTCAAAATCAGTTTATTGCTCTCTGTCTTCTCCCTATCTAGGTGGCTTTGCAGGGTGACTACCTGCTCTGCGCATGCCCTATTGAAGTTCAGTTGTTGCTCCAGCTTTTTCTGGCTCTGCAGTAGGGCGTCCAAACCTTATTGGCACTCCTTCTGCAAGGCCAGACATCTGTTATCCTGGTCAGACTTTTCGTGCTGCAGGATATCCATGTCCTCCTTTATTTTCATAATATACTGCTTACTATCATTTTCTGGCTCCTGGCTCCTCTGCAGCCTCTGCTCAGAAGAGACCAGGTCAGATTGTGCCTTCTCGAATGCCATCAGTTGTCTATTTGCCAGATCTTGCCCTTCAGCACATTTGTCCTGTATGGCTCCTATATGTAAATATAAATATGCCGCTACCCTGGCAATCTTGTTGTGCTCATCCTTGGCCTTAGGGGCCATATATAGTTCACTCAGGGCCACATATAAGGGACCCTGATCTCTCTATATATCTGACCCTGTTTCAGTGATCTGGGGTGCGATTGCCTGCAACCAGACCGCCTGGTCCTGATGAGCCCACTCACCTCTCACAAATAGCTTATGTAAGAGGTGTTCTCTGGCTATTTTGATATCTACTAAGGTCGTCAATCTGGAACTTGATTTCCTTCCTGACTTACAGAAGTTTGTATTTTCTTTTGCAAAACAGACCGTTTCCTTAGAGCGTTCCTTTGAGGGGTGTTTTTACAGTCTAACACTGCCTGGTTATCCAACAGAATTTATATATCCTGTAAGTTAGCACACTGTATTAATCTGCACAAGTGATAAATCTAATCCAGAATCCCCGGCTACGAGCCCCCACTGTGTTAAGTGACTTCAATTCAGCAATCCCACTAAGTCAGTGCCTTGTCTGGGACGCCCAAGGGAAGCCCTTATTTATATATTTTTATGACAAGTTATACTCTGGATGATAAACCCTTATATAACGCCCCTCTCTTTGAATCCCCCTGACCTCACTGAGACAAGAAGTAGGTTTGTTTGCAATTTAAAAGATTTATTGGAAAATGTAAACAAAATAGATATATCACACATTTATAATAAATTAATATTTGATATCACACTTATGAGTATAATGTCGATCAACAATAGATAAGGTTATACTAGCACACTTATTTTATTACTTAGGAGTTGGTACGGAAAGAACAGGGTAGCTGGGAATGCTTTATGGTTTCAAGGAGATGCAAAGATGAATAAAAGGCAGTACAGAAATAAACTTGATATGATTTCAGCAAAAGATAATATGATCACTTTTTCTCTGACAATTCACTCCCCCCGTATGCAATGTAAGGAGATGGAAGTAACACACACAGTTTTCAGGAATACAATCACAGTACAATACAAATTCAGTTCCCCCTAGCAAGCTTAGAGAAACAGGGATGATTTTAAACACAGGCAAAGTACTTAAAGGTGGCATGCAAAGAAGGTAAAAATATGTTAAAAATGGTTTTAATTCCCTATAAGAGATTCAGGGTGGGTGATAGCTACTTCAAATTAGTTCAGGATCACTTTAGCAATGCTCTATGAATGATTGCCAGGCTGCAAACGAATTTCAGCAAAGGAAAGCAAGAAGCTGCTATTTTGACAAGTGAAGAAATTTGAGCCATATTGCAAATTGCAGCACTTTTTCCGAGTGCGTCGAGCGCAATTACGGAAAAAGTATAATGAATAGAAAGTTAGTTCTGGGTTCGTTGGAAAGCCTAGAATCTTAGCCTTAAAATGAACGTTCAAGATCAAACGGTTCAAGAGATACGGACGATTTCGTGAAGGTAGATTTTCAAAAATGAAATAATGATTCAAAATGGCAAAATGACACTTTTACAGGTTGAAAATCGGAGAAGGGACACACAATTCCTATGATGCAGTTCTGGACAGGTTCAAATGTTTTGAATCAGATTATTTTAAGCTAAGAGATGGGTTCTGCACAGTTCTGGCTAAGTACTCACACTACAAATTTGAAATAGGCCGTGAGGGTCTTTTCAGCAAGTTGGGACTGGACTCCAGGCGGTTGGTTCTGAAGTCACAGCTATCTGGGTCAGCTCTGCTCTGCTGGTCTGGTCTGGATCTGTGGTTCTGGTCTCTCTGGTTCTGATCTGGTCTGTGGTTCTGCTGTCGGCACTTCTTTCTGGGTTTGCTACCGGTTCTGGCAAACGTTCTTGGCAAAGAATTCAACAGCTCGCCCGGCTGTAGAATAGTTTGGTTGGATTGCTGGATTCTGAAGGCCTGCTGAAAAAGGATTTAGCTGTGGTCCAGGCCTCTCTGCTTGAAGTTCTGGAGTGAAGTTCTGGAGTGAAGTTCTGGAGTTCTCCGTCAGCGTGCTGTGCAGGAATTCAATTGAAGGTTGGAAAATGAATGTCCCTGTCTGGCTTCCAGTGGCTCTTTTTATGTCTTTTGAAAATGGGTGTGGATGCTAACTTTCTGTGCCCACCCCACTCATGATTTGATAGGTCAAGGATTTCTCTTTGACCTGATTTGAGATGGGAGCAGTGAGTCATCAGGTGTCATCTTTATGGCATACAGAAAGAACACTCCCCTTTGCTTTTACCTTAGAAAATCATTTTCATAACTAAACACATTTCTCAGATACACAAGTTGTTGACATTACAAATAAACATCATATAGCACATAAGGTAGTTTCTGTTTCAACCTGATGTTTCTAAGAGCTTGGATTAAGAAATGACAACATTTTGCACTTTTTGTTTGGTTTAACAATATGGGATTTTTACCAAAAATGACACAGATGTACACCGCCTCTCTACACATATTCCAGTAAATTTTCATTTTTCTAGCGTGAACCCCGTGTCTGCAATTTCCATAGTTCATGGGGTTTTGCCTCAGAACATGGTACAGAGTTCTAACACCTCTTAAAATGTGCACAGAAAAATCACAAGAAAAATGATATTAATTATATAATTTTGACAAGTCCGTACTATGAATTATCCATCTTTTTTAAAATTATGCTCTGGCCCAGAGGGATGTGGTTTCCCAAAGCACATGGTGGAATTTCTGGTTTGTCCACTTCCTCCAACTAAAGTTGCTCACAGAGGCACTGCCCCTCCCCGTTTCTCTCAAGAGGAAGCCATTTACAACCCCCCCCGTAATTTAACATTTGCCTGAGCCAAGGAAGGCTCATTGTTCAGTTTCCTGCAGTCCCCAGCTGCTCCTCCCCTAATCCAATCAGAGAGGTGTCATCTCCCTTTGGCGGGGGCAGCAGAATGCAGCCAGGCCTGGGAAGAATGGCTGAGCAAGTTTCAACTCCTATCGGGGGTAGTTTCCAGGCAGAATTCAATCTCTTTAAGCCAGGCTTCAGCTAAATGTCACTTTTGTTCCCAGATTTTCTTCATCCAAATCAAACTTACAATTTTTACACATGCAGCTAGAACGCTGATTCTAAGTTCAAAACTATGACATTTAACAGTTGCAAACTATGTGACACTCAACAGTAGGTCACTCATTAATTTTAAACATTTAGATTTTAGTGTCTTTAAGTCCAATTTCACTTCAGCTGCTGACATCTACAGCTCAGCCAGTTTCATTATGAACATTATTTTGGGCTCTTTCTCTTTCCAGATTTTGTATGCACACAAGTCTAAAACCCCTGACATACCCCTATCGAAAGGAACAGTTCAAGGGAAAATTGACACCAAAGTCACATCTGTTATGTACAACGTAATAACCTCCTTTTCCACGACCGAGCTAATCAGCTTAAGGTCCAAATGGGAGAGGGACGTTGGGAACAGCCAATCGGAGGACTGGGTGACAGTCCTCATGTTTCCTCGTGAAGTGGCCATCTCTGCCAGGCTACGACTCATACAGCTTAAAATCCTGCACAGGATACACTATCTGAGGGTGGCACTCTACCGATGGGGTATAACTACGTGCCCACACTGTCTACGATGCAGGAGAGAGGAGGGAACTTTCTTTCACATACTGTGGGAATGTGGTGACTTCCAACAATACTGGCAGCAGTGTTGTGACATACTCTCACGAGTGCTGGGGAAACGATTCACAGGGATCCAAAATTAATGTTGCTGGGGGTGGAGGATGAGGGAGAACTGTCCAAATATGAGAAACTGTTCTTATCAACGTCCACAGCTCTGATCAAAGGGAACATTGCAAAACTATGGGGCTCAGTGGGGATCAGAAACGATTCCACAATACGGACAATGGGCCACAGACGTGAATATCTGTATCACAATGGAACGGAGAGTGTACACGGCCAGAGGATGTCTGAAGAAAGCTGACAAGGTCTGGGGTAGATTGGAAGAGGTGCATTAATCTCTGTAATTTACAAGAAACAAATGGAAATGTGTGGTGTGTAGTTGGAGAGCTGTTGATCAATATGCAAAAGGAACAATGGACTTTTTAGGATCCAAACGCCATTTGTTTGAATTTGTGCTGCTTGTATGGTCATGTTTGGCCGCCGGATCTTTTGATTGTTGTAATGTCTGAAGTAAAATGACAAAACAATAAAATGTGTTATTAAAAAAAAAAAACAATAATTCCTTGGCATAAGGGTCAAATTCTTGTAACCTGCTCAAAATTGAAATTTACATATTATTCGCACTGTCCCAAATTGAAACAACTTATTATTCTTCAACTATATATCATTCAAAATCGACTTCATATCAATATTGTTGCCCGATAGCTTCACACCAGACTGTGCTTTTCACTTAAACAATAAATATGGGTCTATTCAAGGTGATCAATTCCCAGAAACACAGGCCCTAAAAATGATGATTCGTGCAAACTCATATCAGTGATTATCCAGTATACCTGTAATCACTCAAACAAAATCAATAAATGTGCCACTCAAATCAAACAAATCCATTCCTACTTACATCTGTCAAGCTTTGGTAAGCTCCTATGTCATCTCATGGCAACAGAATGAGGCATTCTGCATGGTGCGAGGGCGCCATCGTGTTTTAATCCCAATTTTTTTATGACCATAACCACATTGGTGGTGGATATAAGATTACACTTGTGCACTGAAAACAAGAGGCTTGTGATATGACTAGTGATTATATGAATATGACAAATTATTAAGTTGATTACAATCAAATTAAATGAATTCTAATGTGAAATGAATTCTCAATGTGAGTATATGTTTTTATTAGTTTTTGTTTTTCATTCTTTTCCCCCTCTTTGTGACTCGTCGTTGACCTGGCTTCTGGTTTGTACTTACGTAACATTATTTGTAAATGTTATAGAATATGATTTTGCCAAAATGTATGTTGTTTGATGATGATACAATAGCCCTGAAGAAGAGCTATGATTAAAGGTCGAAACCTGTGTTGGCAATAACTAGCAGTAACTGTAAAGCTGTTAAGTAAATAATGTCTCACTAACCAATTTTGGTTGGAAAAGAACCTAATAATAATGTTTTTTTAAAGTTATTTTGTGTGACGAGTATTGTATATTTCGTGTCTGGCACATTGGGAAAATTTAGATCTTAGAAACTAATATTTGATGTTACATTAGGCTTGGAGTCACAATCTGAAAAGCCAATGAAATAGAAATTAGAAATTAGTCATTTTTTTCTTAAAGTGTATGGAGGTGAACGAAGAGTAGTACACCTCTTCACAACCTGTATTGAGTATATAATGCCTTAGCCCTCTGTGGGGTGTCACACCTCTTGAATTCCAAGAAGAGACCCTAGGTGGACATGAAATCTGCCTCTCTGTTAAGGGCACTGTATATAATGTGTTCATCTGTTGCAGCCTTTCCAATCTTCTGCTCCCAAGTCTTAGCTAGTAGGCATGCCGTCAACTTCCACAGTGTTAGCACTATTTGTTTAGCTACAAACAGGACATCATTTAACCATATTTCATCCAGATCTGTGAGATGCCCAATAGCAGACATATCATGCAAGTAACAGAGTTTTGGGTCTGTCATTTAGGGGCATGACTTTGCACTTATCCCAATTTATTTTGCAGCCTTTCCAATCGTCTCCCCCCAAGTCTTAGCTAGTAGGCATGCTGTCAACTTCCACAGTGTTAGCACAGTGTTAGCACTATTTGTTTAGCTACAAAGTAGGACAATATTTAACCATCTTGTCTGTATCTAACATATCTTGAATTTTCCTTAGGAATTTCAACCCAGGAAACCCTCAGCTTGGGGCAGACCCACAACATTTGTAACAGATTTCTTCCTGCAGAGGGGTTTCTCCAGCAAACATCATTCTGGGCCAACCTGGCAGCTGCGAGCATATGCCGTGTCCAATACCATCTCTGAAGAATCTTAAAATGTGTAAACCTGAGCTGTGCTTCCCTTTACCCTGCTCAAAATTGATACAAATATGCTGGGTAGCCCTATCCGAGACCTGATCCCATCAATCAGGGTGGCATATACTGCCCTAACCAGACCTCTCTCTCCCTTCCAGCTGTGGGTTAATCTGTGGATAGTGGAGGTATTTATGGTTGTCTGGTGTACCCCCTGAATCGACCCTAAGTAGTGCGTTAATTGCCTGTACTTCCCCGCTTCTTTGTTTGGCAGGCCAGACTTTGTTGCGACTTCATTGGTTTGGCTGACTTGCATGACTATCTCAAGGACAAATGTCTAAAGACCAAAGACAATATGGAGACGCACCTTACTTTTCCGCACAAAGTCTAGGAGGAAGACACATACCAAAGGATACCCACAGTTTATGTGGATGGATGCTCCTACCATGTTGATCATCACGGGAAAAATAACTAATGGCTGGCATTGGGAATGCCTAGGTGAATGATGCCCCAGAGCCCTCTGCTGGGTACAAAATAGGTTCTCAAAGTAGTCAGGTGGCAGAGTTGATGGCGGTACATCAAGCCATCCTGATTGCCGTGCAACACCAACTCAAAGTACTGGTCATAATCACTGATTCAGATCATGTCACAAATAGGTTCATGGAGCACCTGATTAATTGATGGACGATTAAGGACATTGATTGGGTAGAGTGTTTACATTGGGAGAAAAGGGAGCTGAAGTGTATTTTCTTTTTTGTTTCTTAATGCTGCGATGAGTGAAAATAATTGAGTGTACTCACATGCATGCCATTACTTGAATCCCGACTTTCCATCATACATTACTTAGAACAGTCAACACCATTTGTCTCGGGGGAAAAAGGTGAGCATCACTTTTCAGAGTAGCTGATGACATACAGCCTTTTTAACCCACTCTCGTACACCTTGCCACCATCTCCACACCCCAAAATCCCTTTCCCCTCGTCAAAGGTCTCCCCTTGCCATCTGCTCTGTGCTCTGCTGTTTTGACGCTGTACTTAATCAATAGCCTCGCACCTGTGGCTGGCAGCAGGGAATGTGGTGTTAGTAAAGTACATTCCCTTTCTTACTCTTGCAACTTGTTTTAGTATTTGGAATGTATCATCCATCGCATAGATGTTTTTTTTTAAAATGTAGATCCGTGTTTACCTATTTCAAGCTACCAACAGGCCGATTCATGGAATTTATGTGCGCCGAAAATTTCGGCGCAAGCGTGTGAAAACGTGTGATTCGCAGTGAAAGAGCGAAAATCGCAGTGCAAGTGCGAATATTGCAGGGAAACCATCGCACATCGATTCCTGGAAATCCGTGCGCGAGTAAAATCAGGGATGTGCGCTGAAAAAGTGCGCGGCGCACGCCGGCTCACAGGTCATCTAACGGCATGCGCTAATGCCACAGCGAAAGCGCACATAGCGCGGTGCACATAACAAAAGTAGGCAGAACACGGGGCGTGACACGCGGAATGGGGAACAACTCGTGAAAATGTGGGCATCACAGGGGAAGTACAGGAGGCAAGTGCGCGGAATGCCCACACGCTCGCCTACAACACGTATTCATGGAATTGAATAGGGCAAACCAGCGCACGGGCAAAGACGCGCACAGGCCCATACACGTCCGCCACACGAAAGCAGGCGGTAGCGTCCCTGCGCATGAAAAAAATGTGTGCCAAAATGTACGCTAACAAAAAGCACGTATACACAGCTCTGATGAATGTCCCGTACTGGGGCCTTTTAGGACAAATGACGTGCAAAGGGGTACACGACAAACACGGACACCCGCTGTGTGAATAATAGCGTGTGCGTGTATTTTGTTGGTGCGTGGGAAATTTTACACGTGATCCGGCCTGGGTACATGTATTTCAGGGGTGCGCGAGAAGTTTCACACACGATTGGCCTGGGTAAGTGTATTCCTGGGGTTCGCGTGAAGTTTCACACGCGATTGGCATGGGTACGTGTATTTCAGGGGTGCGCGAGAAGTTTCACACGCGATCGGGCCTGGGTACGTGTATTTCAGGGGTGCGCGAGAAGTTTCACACGCGATTGGCCTGGGTACGTGTATTTCAGGGGTGCGCAAGAAGTTTCACAAGCGATCGGGCCTGGGTATGTGTATTTCAGGGGTGCGCAAGATGTTTCACATGCGATTGGCCTGGGTACGTGTATTTCAGGGGTGCGCGAGAAGTTTCACACGCGATCGGGCCTGGGTACGTGTATTTCAGGGGTGCGCGAGAAGTTTCACACGCGATTGGCCTGGGTACGTGTATTTCAGGGGTGCGCGAGAAGTTTCACACGCGATCGGGCCTGGGTACGTGTATTTCAGGGGTGCGTGAGAAGTTTCACATGCGATTGGCCTGGGTACGTGCATTCCTGGGGTTCGCGTGAAGTTTCACATGCGATTGGCCTGGGTACGTGTATTTCAGGGGTGCGTGAGAAGTTTCACACGCGATTGGCCTGTGTACGTGTATTTCAGGGGTGCGCAAGAAGTTTCACACGCGATCGGGCCTGGGTACGTGTATTTCAGGGGTGCGTGAGAAGTTTCACATGTGATTGGCCTGGGTACGTGTATTCCTGGGGATCGCGTGAAGTTTCACACGCGATTGGCCTGGGTACGTGTATTCCTGGGGTTCGCGTGAAGTTTCACACGCGATTGGTCTGGGTACGTGTATTTCAGGGGTGCGCGAGAAGTTTCACATGCGATTGGGCCTGGGTACGTGTATTTCAGGGGTGCGCGAGAAGTTTCACATGCGATTGGCCTGGGTACGTGTATTCCTGGGGTTCGCGTGAAGTTTCACACGTGATTGGCCTGGGTACTTGTATTCCTGGGGTTCACGGGAAGTTTCACACGCGATTGGCCTGGGTACGTGTATTTCAGGGGTGCGTGAGAAGTTTCACATGCGATCGGCCATGGGGGAGCGGATACGTGTATTTCAGGGTTGCGCGAGAAGTTTCACATGCGATCGGGCCTGGGTACGTGTATTTCAGGGGTGCGTGAGAAGTTTCACACGCGAGTGGCCTGGGTATGTGTATTCCTGGGGTTCGCGTGAAGTTTTGCACGCGATTGGCCTGGGTACGTGTATTCCTGGGGTTCACGTGAAGTTTCAAACGCGATTGGCCTGGGTATGTGTATTTCAGGGGTGCACGGGTGGTTTTACACGCGATCAGCCCTGGGGAAGCGGGTACGTGCATTTCAGGGGCTCGCGGGTGGTTTTACATGCGATTGGGCCTGGGGGAGCAGGGTACCACTCACCGTCTGCCTTGCGTGTAGAAGAACGCGTAGCCAACACCCACCCGCTGTGAAGTAATAGCGTGTGAACCCCAATTCCTGCAAAACACACGCACCGCACCCCACGAAAAGCACGTACAGAGCAATGGAAATCCACGTTGGAAATCCAAGCCCTGCCAGGGCAACGCCCGTGCGCAATACGTCACAGAGGCACTTACGCGCTAAGGCCCTTTGGTCCACTGAAATCGCGTATGCGTGCTGACGCGGTAACGCGCTAAGGACCTTTCCTCGAATTACACGCTGACGTGCTGAATTTTCACGTGCCAAATCACTCCGTATCAAGCTGGCCACGCGTAAGCACACGGAAGACCACGCTCCTGCCCAAAAGGCCGAATTACTGCCCCCCAGAGCCCCGAGCAGCCTCCCACGAGCCATCTGCTGCTGCCTGCTGCCACCGTGCCCTACCATTTGGTGCCTGCACACCAGCCACCTGCAGGGGTCCAGTTGCTGTGTCACCCCTGCTGGAACAGAAGACTCCCGACTGGGATACCATCACTCCACAGCCCAGCCCCAGGACCCAGTTGCCCACCCACGCCTGCCTCGGGGGTCGCCATGTCGGGGCAAACACCATCCAAGACCACTGGCGACCCCCAGCCAGAGGGGCAGAGGGCCACAAGCTTCACTGCCACCAAAGTTGGTGTCCTGGTGGGGCAAGTACTGGGGCATTATGATGCCCTATTCGGATCATCACGCGCCAACAAGGATGGACGGGACAGGATCTGGGACGACTTTGTGGTTGCCATCAACGCGGAGGGGGTGGCAACCCGCACCATCAAGCAAGTGAAGAAGCGCTGGGAGGACTTGAGGTCCAGGACCCTCATGAAGGCCCGGCGCCTCATGGAGGGGGGCTGGGGCACCATGAGTACCATCCAGCTGAGGGTCCTGGAATGCATACACCCAGCACTCCATGGCCAGATCTTTGAGGGGCAGACCCGTCCGGAGTTGAGCGGTAAGTGGCCAAGCATTGCTGTGTGAGACAGGGCATGTTGCAGTGTGCTGGTTGTCTGATACTTGCCTGCATGTGTGACAGAGGCCATGTACACATGTTGGTGCATGTGTTTTCATATGCAAATGCAACATGGGGAGATCTATGCGGAATGGACACATGAAAGCATGCCAGTCTCTGTTCCTGGGCATGGGTGGGGGTGAGGGATGGGTGCTGATGCCATGTGCATGTATGGTGTCCATGTCTGTGTGTCTGACCTGCATGTCTGTGACTTGTGAATGGCATGGATGCATGACACAGATCCACTGATGCAGCCTAGTCATCCTTATATCCACTGTGTCTGGGGTGTACGAGTCCAGATGGATGAAACTACGGTGAAGTGTGTGCATGTGATAGGCATGACCCATGATGCATGTGAGTTTCAAACCAACATTGTATGTTTCAAGAGTCCCTTGGACATGTATGCTAATGTCCATAGCATGTGCCATGCCTGTTACTGCATGTGTTTTGCCTGCACTGACCCATGTGTTGTGGAGGGATATGATGGAAGTGATGTTTGACAGTGCCACTCATCTGCTATTGCTTCCTGTCTAGGGGACCATTGTACAGTACCCTGATGCTTGTGTTCTATGTTTCCCTCTACACAGCGGCAAGTGAAGAAGAGGGCAGAGACGGCGCTGTGGAGCCAAGCAGCGGGGATGCCCCCACGGCTGCAGCGGAAGGGGTGGGTGAGCCCCCACAGGGGCTTGCAACGGCGGAAGACGGTGTGGAGCCATCCAGGTTGGTGGTTTCCACAGAGGAGGAGGAGGCTGCTACTGAGCCGCACATGGGGCCTGGTGGGGGCATCCCTGCTGGTGCAAGTGGTGCAGTCCAGGGCCAGGAGGCAGCACAGGTCGCCGCGGAGGGGCCTGTGCATGTCACTGTCCCTGACACTGTGACTGCACCACCATGCACCAGCAGAGATGCCCCATCCCAGGCCGGTCCGCAGGTAGGGGGGATGTCCATGTCATCTGACACTCCTCTACCTGCTGACGGGGGACCCCCAGCCATATGGAGAAGGTCCTGATTGGTGTCTCGTTGCGCATGGTTGTCATTCGTGATGAGGTGCGTGCTTCCCGGGGGGAGCACGCACGTCATCACGAAGAGCACCGTGCCAACGTGGCCCATTTGGGAGCGGCCATGATCGGGGGATTCGTACATGTGTTGGCCACTCTGGCGACCCTCTCCTCCTCTGTGGAGGCTGTGCGCCAGTCGTTCTCCATGCCGTCTTCCGGCCCAGATGCGACCAGGGACCCCTGTGGACCTGCCCCGACCAACGCAGCCAGCTCGGTGGGGATCCCATCCCTGCCACAGTCAGGAGTCGGAGGTCCAGCAGGGGTGGACACACCAGCAACTGGACCCCAGTAGATGGAGGATGTGACGGCATCATCTGGCAGGGCACGTGCACGACGGCATCGGTGGATTCCATCAGCCTGGATGCCGTCGTGCTGGCAGTTGCAGTGGCGTCGGAGGCAGCGTCAGGCTCGACGTGGGAGGCATCATGGCTCGGGGCCATCAACATCAGAGGGGCAGGCATCGGCCGGAGGGCAGGAGAACCCTGGAATCGGAGTGTGCGGAGCGGCGGCGGGCGGAGGAGGAACGGCTCACAATGGTCAGGGCGGAGAACTCCATGCGGAGGGCGCTGAGGCGGACTGATTGCCTCGAGGGTATTCGCAGGGAGTTGGAGCTGGACACTGCATTATCCCTGCGAGACCTCGGGGCCAATGAACATGCCCGCCTCCAAGCCATTGAACAGGAGTTCGATGATGCCCTTGCCCATGGCATCAACCAGTGAGCCATTGGACATGCCCGCCGCCATTGTATATAGTTAGTTAGTTAGTTAGTTAGTTAGTGTTAGATTTCATTTTGGTTTTCATTTATTTTGGGGTGCTTGGACAATGCCCCACATTTTTGTATATAGTTCTTCATTAGTTTGTGTATTTTGGTAGGTTTCATTTCAACTGTTGGGCTCATGGACCCAGGATTTCATCCTTGTAAATAGTTGGACTGTGTATTTTTCGGCATTTGGATTTTTATTTGACCATGGAGCAATGGATTTTACTTTTTTCTTGCAGTTTGGATTTGCTTTGTTGCAGTGAGAGTTTGGAGTCATTTTGCTTTGTGTTCTTTTTTGGATTCAGATTTCATTTTTCAATGATTTTCTTTCATTCAGCATTTCATTCCTTATGTCCATTGTTTGGCGTTTTTATATGTTTCACTGCATTTTTTGTTCAATACATATGTTTCCATAGTTCAATGTGTGGTATTCTCTCATTGGTTTCATGCATGTCACGATGTGGCTTTTCACATTCACTGGCCCCCCTTGTGTGTGTGTGACAGACATGTGTTGATGTACAAACGGAAAGTGGAGGCATGAGAGTGCACACGGGCCTCGGCGCTCCTCCTGCTGAATGACTCTGCCCTCCGACAGCCTGTCTTCCACAGGCCCCTTTCAGCAGAGCATAATTCCATGGCTGAGGATAGCCCCTTGGGAGTTCTAGCTGGTAAGGGATATCAACACCCTTTGACTGATGCCATGCAGTGAAGCTAACTGCAGTAGACAGAAGAACAGAACTTCATCAAAAGCGACTTCAGCTGGTTCGAAGAAGAAAGGGAAGCTGAGTAAAGCAGAGCGACTAAAACTACGAAAGGAGGAGGAAGAAAGGCGAATCCGAGAAGAAGACAAGAGTCTGCACGCAAAGTAAAACGCCGGCACACGCATAGAAACGCCAGTCAAGCACATTTACTTTGGAGGTGTTGGTGTAAAATTCAAGTCCATGCTGTATCTTTGGCAAGATTCGTTTGCTCAATTTTTAGCACTCGAATCTGATTAGTTTGTGAATGAGCTGGCCCTGACGAAGGAACAGTGTTCCGAAATGCATTGGCCAATTGTTTGAGCTCGCCCTGCACATCTGCTTTTTCTAAGATGTACAATTACTTAAATTGATGACGAAAATCAAGTATTAAACTATCATTTTTTGCAGTAAACTGACAGAAGTTGATTATTTTGTGCTTTGAATCACATTGAATCTATGCACCACAAGTGGTATTTGGGAGTGCAGCCCGCACCGCTGGCTTAACGGTCTTGGTCCTTACCCCCTGTTTTCGTTGTGTGCCGTTCCACGGAGGCACCTTTTCCAGCGGGTTAGCACCCTTCTTTAAATTCCAAATTAGTAGTGATTTAACCATAAGAGTTATCTAACAAAGGAAGGTTGTGAGCGTTCACCACACACATTGATGTACAAACATGCCATTTGGGTTGTTTCATGTAATGGCCATTTCAATGTTGGGTGTATGTTAGACTTGATTGGTTATTTTGCCAGGGGTGGCGTGCGGTTGGATTTGGGTGGACATGAGGGCCATGATTGTGGGTCATGTTGTCGTGTTGGGGGGGTACATGAGTGGGGGCCTGCTGGCAGGTGCCCCGCACTGCTGGGGGGTGGGGGTGCTGGGGGACATGTGTGGGACATGAGTGGGGGCCTGCTGGCAGGTGCCCCGCACTGCTGGGGGGTGGGGGTGCTGGGGGACATGTGTGGGACATGAGTGGGGGCCTGCTGGCAGGTGCCCCGCACTGCTGAGGGGGTGGGGGTGCTGGGGGACATGAGTAGGTGTTCATATTGCAAGGTGACATGTGGCTTGGCTGGGGGGCATGCGCATGATGGATGGGCTGCCTGCAGGACATGACCAGGGGTGCAGGGTAGTCCCTTGTGGTGTGGGCTGCCTGGAGGGGCCATGGAGGGGGTAGAGGGGACACCTGGGAGGACCCACACTGCCAATTCACCTGCAGGAGTCCCCACGCACCCCTGAAATACACGTACCCAGCCTGATCGCGTGTAATACGTCACACGCACCCCTGAAATACACATACCCAGCCCATTCGCGTGTGAAACTTCCCGCGAACCCCTGGAATACACATACCCAGCCCATTCGCGTGTGAAACTTCCCGCGAACCCCTGAAATACACGTACCCAGGCCAGTCGCATGTGAAAACACTCGCGCACCCCTGAAATACACGTACACAGGCCAATCGCATGTAGAAGTTCCCGCGCACACCTGGAATACACGTACACCGCTCCCCCAGGCCCGATCGCATGTAAAACTTCCCACGCACCCCTGAAATACATGTACCCAGCCCAATCGTGTGTACAACTTCCGCGCACCGCTGGAATACAAGTACACCGCTCCCCCAGGCCCGATCGCGCGTAAAACTTCCCGCGCACCCCTGAAATACACGTACCCAGCCCAATCGCGTGTACAACTTCCCACGACCCCTGGAATACACGTACACCGCACCCCCAGGCCCGATCGCGTGTAATACTTCTCGCGCACCCCTGAAATACACGTACCCAGCCCATTCGTGTGTGAAACTTCCCGCAAATCCCTGAAATACACGTACCCAGGCCAATCGCGTGTGAAACTTCCCGCGAACCCCTGAAATACACGTACCCAGGCCAATCGCGTGTGAAACTTCCCGCGAACCCCAGTTATACACGTACCCCGCTCGCACAGGCCCTTTCGCGTGTGGAAGTTACCGCGAAACCCATAATACATGTTTCCCGCTTGGCGTTTGCTGTTTGGCAGTCCGGTAAACTGGTTTTGGGTTGTCGCAGACCTTTGCACTGGATTGGGGATTTTGATGCCTTTTCCTTGCGCGAGGGTGTTCTTGGGGGCATAACTGGCGCTACTGCAGGGTCGCTGCGCCACTCTGCGCCACGGCTGGTTTTGGAGGCTAAAATCCATGAATATGCTGTGCGTTGAAATGGATTTTATCGCACGCGGCTGGCGCAGTCTATCGCACGGGAACACTGTGCGCCAGCCGCCTGCACCACTTTTGTGCGAATTTCCATGAATTACCCTGTAAATGTTTTAAAGCAGTGATTAGTTATTTAAATAAGTCGATGTTTTACATTTGTCTGAATTTTTTATTTCGGTTTTCAGGCATTTTTGTGTTGACGTTGGATGTTTCATAATTGCACATTCTATATTTTAACCTGATAAATATTTCACTTAACAAGAAAACATGTTAGTCTTTCAAAAACATAGCTACATTTGTATAAAACCAAAAGAAAATAATGCTATAGTCACTTCTAACATTCTGCAGTGACTACAGCAACTTGGAATTGCTTGTCTCTCTTTTTAAAGGTGAGGCTTTTAGAGAAGGTTGGCTGCTGAAGCAAACACTGCGCTGTCTTCAAAGGAATGCAAATCCGCCAACTAGGAATGTATAAACATGCAGCAAAAGAGCAGAATTGTCCAAATATTCGGATTCCTTTTAGAGAGATAAGACTCTCATAGATACAGCAACATAGAGCAATATTATTTGCCATAAACCTCTTGATTCTTTCATCTCCTGCCAAAGTGTCTGCATTACTAAATCTCCCAAAACATGTTCTGGTTAAAGAACAGCAATGCTTACACTAGTTGCAAGCACAGAATAGCCATGTTCATTTTACAAGGAGACACACCATAAAAAATGTGCACCGTAAGTGAGAGATCGGTTTTGTTTTTGGGGTGGTCAACAGTCCTCTATATCTGCGGTAATGCCCAAAGTACACGGGCAGTGTCCTGTGTCCTGCGCACATCCTGTACAAGTCTTGGAAAAGTTCTGACTGCTTGCACGCCCTGGGATAAACGAATTCCTAGTGCTCAAGAGAGCATATTCGTATGATATTTCCCCCTGCGAGTCTGTGACACAGATTATTAACCCCTTGCTCGGTGTCAAAGGAGCATTACAAATGGGGGTGATGTGATGGCCCAGGCAAAGCAGCGAGCCTGCCCTTGAGTAGGGGTGCTGTTGCGCCTTCAGTGCACAAATTGCGGGGTCCGAAAGAGGCGAGGTGCATAATGCTGAATGCTGTATGAAATGATGACTACAGCTTTAAAACACAAATGTGTGCTTCCGCTCGCAGTACTTTGCATGATAACACTGCAACCTTCATCCCGACTGGAGAACATTAAGCTAAGCCCATACTCTTCTTGCTTTAAGTTTCTATGTAACGGTTTATTTATTATGGGGTTATTCTATGTGTAATGTGTGTACTTTTCAAGACCCGCTTTAAAACAGGTATTATTGAAGTCCATAGGGCCTGATTCACAGAAGCATTTTACAGTGGTGCAATCCCACTGCAAACCGCTCTGTTAATCAGGCCCTGGGACACCAAACCCTTAATGGATATGGATATGACCGAAATCTGTGACGACATGCATTATTACTACTTAGTCCTAGGACCAAGCATCTGGAGGCCTAGCTACTGCTCTCAAGTGAAAGCTGCTCTTTGAAGCAAGCTACACGTGTATTTCACTCAAGCTCACGCTCTTTTATAAGCAATTATCGATTAGACACGTAACCATAAACCCATGTCTTTATGGGAGGGCAAAAGGGGCACTTGCCCCGGGCCCCCACCTTGTAGTGGGGCCACACAAGTCTGCCTGAGCTGAAGAAGTCAGTTTCCTTTGTTCACCAAACCTAGATAGCACACGTTAGGATATTTTATGGCATACTGCTGAGGGTCTAAACCTATTGCCTCTCATGTTGACAAATACATTCTGCTCTAATCAGTTCATCCTGTAATGCTTTCTGTGTTCACCTTGTTATACATAGTTTGTGCATTCACCAAGGCTCATTTTGATGTCTGCGAGGCAGCATATCACGCTATGGGTTGTGAAGGTGACGAGGGGGCGTGTGATCAGATATTCTGGATCCCTTCATTCATTCGGTTCGGTGGAGGGGGCCCCCAAAGAGGCCTGTGCCCCAGGCTCCAAAAGTGCTTAAGATTGCCCTGATCCCCCTTGCCATCACTCGCACTAAACTGCCATTTCACTCGCCGGTCTCTATTTCTAATTTTGTTTCTATCTTTATTTCAATTTCCATTGCTTTCATACCCTTCCATCTGTTCCTTCTGACCAACAGAATAAGGTCTGGACACTCCGAGGCGGTTTCACAATTAGCTGCTGCCAAAACGTAACACAACTGCCGGCACAGTATAAACATAGCTGAACATAAAATACCACGTGCTCAAGTGTTTAAATTGCAGTCTGGGCCCAAATTGCGGCTTTACCATTTAACACAATTAATTGTGTGATCTTGGGAATTCCTTTAATCTCTGTTCCTTATCTGAGTACCTGGAAGTTGATCAGTTTGTTTTTGTGTGCTGTTAAAAAAGCCCCCCATGTTGTTTATTAGCACATGGAAGTGCAGTTATTGACCTCCTCTCAGCCAACCCGCATCTTCAGAGTACAATCAATGACCACTGGTACACGTTTAATTTACCAATACGGTTTGTGTAATTAGTTTACTCACTATTGAGCATTTTCTACTTTAGAACCATAACTCTGAAACCTATATTGCTCTTAGAAGTATATGCTAATAGCCTTAGAGACTTTGGGAGGGGCCATAATCTCTTGGCATAATGACCCTTCCCGAATGTATGGCCCTTGGCTTTACCTTGGGCCATAACTTGTGGGCGAGTCATTATCCTGCAATAATTACCCCTAACAAGGTCTATAAGGCTATAATAAACTGTAGAGGTGCTCAACGCAGAATTAAATTGAACATTCATATATTACACACCACATTGATTCATTTTGTGAGTTGATCCTGACTACTTTTAATGTCACGTCCAATGACACCCCTGAGTGACAGCTACTGATCACACTCATGTAATGTCTATTTTTGTGCTTTTACGTGTGATGATGTCAATTTGTATGCAAATTAGGTGTGCATGACTTTTCCTCCACAATATGTATGTTTGCATGTATGTATGTAAATGTATGTAATTTCACACGTCTGTAGTATTTGTTTTTATAATTGAAAGCATCACACTTTGCACAGATTGCACTGATGAATCTCTTATGAGTAAAACACATGTTGGCATATGATATGATAGGTTATTTATAACGTGCTTAATACCCAGAGGTTTCTAAGCGCGGACCCGGGATCGAGCCTGTGGTGCTCCTTGTCGTCTTGCTTCCAAGGCGAGCACTTTGCCGCTGAGCTATCCTCCCGAGCTATCACAGGCATATCTCAATATTGACTGTACACTCCATGTGTGAAATAGGCATAGCTCTAAATTAAACATATTACGCACCAAATGTGGCGAACCACAGGCATATTTGAAATTCTTTGTAAGCTTCAGGTGTGAGATTTGAACAGCTCATAAAGTATATGTACTAGATCAAACATTACCGATTTGTATGTTGCAAATACAGCTTAAATGCATTTTAAAGATGAATTATGCATTATACCAAATACATATCTCGTTTATCATATGGTGTGTGTGTACATGGCTCACAGAATGGCCTATGTCTTGGATGCAAATTATGTCTGGTTCAGAATTTGCCAGTGGCTATGAGCACTTGCCATCACCTGCCTAAAGTGGCAGATGGTCTTCTCTGACCATTATTGCCAGTTTGGCATTCACCATCTGCACTCATGGATGGCTTCTACTTGCTGCACTCAAATGACTCACTGGGATTGGCCTGGTACATACATATTGTCCCCTGCAACTACTGTAGATTTGTAGCTGCGGACAGTGCTTCTGTGTGAGCTTAACACATCTGCTGCTTCCACAGAGACAGGGACAGGAAGTGATTCCTGGGGGGCTCCAACTGTGTATCTTGGATCCAGGCCTCGTCATAATGTTACTTCATATTGTTAAGCACTGAGCAGGTGTCTAGATTGGTCCCTGGCTTCACACTAGATGCATATATATTATATTATAGGACGTAGGTTGCCGCCCCATAGTTAAGGTAAATTGGAGTTACATTGGAAAAGAAAACAAAAATAATCGCTAATAACTTTTCACTCGTGTGATATAGTTGGCCAAGATTATGCAGACAAGTTTGTAAAATGCAGAAAAGGGCCATCTGCAGGTCAAAAATCATGCAAATGCCACCAGGCTAGAGGAGTGGGAAGGCAAGAGGACACGTGAAATTTGGGAGTTGTGGGGGGCGTGGGGGCCTATGGACCAAGTTTGCAACACAAGGCTCAAACACTTTTCACATACCCTAAGGTATAATGTAAAAAAAGAGGGTGGTATAGATTGTCACTCTGCTCCACCAGACTCCTAACTTGTTCACACTGCCTGTCGCTCCTTGTAGATGTTTTAAGGTATACCCAGTCCTTACAACTGTTAAAGATTGTAGTGATATACCCCAATGGTGCACCAGGCACTCCAATACTATAAACTATTTGTCATCAATTGGATTAAATGCATCAAGTTCTAAAACTTAAATGCAAACAAACATTTTATTTAACACAATGCCCATTGACAAAATTGCCCATATGTTGACACGTATTTCGTCTCACTTAGGACCTTTTCAAAACTGGGCTTATTGTAGCATTGCTCGTAGATGTTGTAACAGTAAGATCAATCTATTGAAAATCAATGGGATAGTTCCCTTTGACCCTTTGTTTTGAAGAAGAATCTCTTGCTAGGAGAAGAGCTCCATGTGCGTTTAACCTGGGGTATAACCGCGGCTACCCGACATTTCAACTCAAACTGCATCACATAATCAACAAGTGTTGTGATGGGAATGGGAGAGTGCAGGCGAGGTGAGGAGGCCATCAGGGCAGTGGGGGGAGCAGGCACATATGAGGGGTGCACACAGTGAGGGTCTTGGAGGCAAAGGAAGCAATTCTTTCAGTTTTTGCTGTTAAATTAAGGTTTAATGACTACAAATTACTGAGGGTCTAACCAAGGATAACTGTAGTTCATTGTAATGTACCCACGGGTGTAGCAAAAAAGATATATAAAACAAATTATATATTTTGACAGTGATGTCGGGGGGGTGAAGAAATGTTCTAAAATATAAAGTGGGCCAAAGGCCATTGACAATGGCCTGTTAGTGTTAAAACAAATAGAGAGTAGGCATGGCTGAAGGCCGTAGTATTAAAAATAATTGAGAGTGGGCACAGCCAAATGCTGTGGCCATGGCTAGTGGGCAGGGAGTGATTTAAAAAATACGGCAGGCTTGGCTAGTGTTTAAAAAATATACACTGGGCACGGACGAAGGACGTGGCTGCTGGTCATGGCAGAAGGACATGTTCAGTGGGGCCGAAAAGTATACAGTGGGCACGGCTGAAGGCCATAGACAGTGGCACCAAAGAATATACCGTAGGCATGGCCGAAGGCTGTGGTCACTGACCACGGCCAAAGACGATGGGCAGTGGTGCTACAATATATACAGTGGGTATGAAAAAAACGAGGGTATAAAAAAATCCTTAAAATTCAAGGAAAACACTTTAGTTGATGCGCAGTTAAGGTGTGTAAACTTAACACAAAATATCCCTAAACCCTTGAGATTCAGCACATTGGGAAACGCAAGACCAGCTTAACTTGGCGTGTTCCCGTTGCAAAGACCAAGAGCAAATATATATTATAAGAGAAGGAATTCACAATGACATACAAAGTGGCATTGTGGGGATATGGCATTATGGGGGAGATCAATGTGAAAGCGGCGAATTAAGCCGGCCCTGAGTTTCCCAATTCTCTGACTTTCAAGGGGATATAGTTTTAATAGGAAGCCTCCACAAAGGATTGTTATTGTAATGGTGGCAGAAAACTATCAAAGATTATTGGAAGAACTATAATGAGATAAGTAGGTCATAGAGGAATGCATTGCTATACACACATTGGGCCTCATTATGACTATGGAGGTAGCCATGCCGCTTTTAGCTACCCCCATACCGGGCCATTCCGACCTTGGAGGGCCTGGTATTTCCCCATTCAAGGAACCCAGACCCGGTACATCCCCATTCCCATTTGAGCCCCCATAGAGCTCAATGGAAATGGGGAGGATGCTAACAATGGGCCAGTTAATGACGGGCCCATTGTTATCATCCTGGTCTGCTCGAGGAACCCGCTAAGGACGTCTGGTTTTAGGCGTCCTTAGCGAGACCCGCGAGCAAACCTCCTAATGAGGCGGTAGGGGGTTAACGGCACTAGCAACTCTACCAGCGCCGTTAACCCCCTACTGCCAGGGACGTAATTAGGCCCATTGTATTACACACTTCTTCACTGTACATGAAGGAACTCATGTGCAAACGTAGCCATTGTCTGCACCATGCCTCATGGAAGTGTAACCTTCAAAATCTTTCCATGTTACATAGTGAAATCATGCATGCATTCATTTTAGAGTGCCAGGTGTTGTGAAACATGTAAGAAGTAGCTACTATTGCCTATATAACTACATAATTGCACTACTGCAAAGAAACCATAAAGACACCACAATGCACACAATCATGACCATATATAAGGGAATTAAAGTAAGCTAAAAAGGAACAGTATTATCACAAACTGTTCATAACTGATTATCTTCATGCACAGAAACCAGTGCTGTGTTTTACGCTTTCCTCTTCCCCTATATGTATATGTATCATATGATGTGAGTGAACCGCAAGGAAAGTAGTGCTAGAACATATGACAAGGGTGCCGTACACAAATATAGAACCTTTTGAATTGCTAGTTCATGACTGTTAGTGAAGAAAAGTACCTGGCCTACTTATGGTAGTAAACAAAACAGAGGGGGCCACACATGTGATGTCATCAGTGATGTCATGAATGAGATTTGTGATGGCATCTTTGATGTCATGGGTGTTAGTCCTTGCAGTGCACAGTGGTGGCACGAGTTATGGTTGCTTAGCTTACCATAAATGTCGAATTTCGGGGGGTTTCAGTTTTACCTGTAACCATAACGTCCCTGTGACAACATTTTTCCATTGATTTTCATAGGTTTTTGGTAATGCAACTCAACCATAACGTCCCTTTAACAATGTTTTTGTTAGTGAATTTCATAGGTTTTTAGTAGGGCACTGTAAGCAGAACGTTACTTTAGCATAGTGTTTTCTGTCAAGAGGATAGGTATTTGGTATGGCAACATAACCATAACCCCCCATTAACAACGGTTTGTTACTGATTCCTTGGCTGCCCTCATGATAAACGTGTGGAAACGGCAAATTGTCTGGTGTATTTATCCATTTGGCTAACCCTTACTTTTCCGAACAGTGTTGGTGTATCGTAGCAATTACAGGTGTACATAGTAAATGTTGTTTAGTGTGTCAGTGGGCTCTCTTTTTGTGTTAACAGTGCATGATAAATCTGTGCCGCACACTACTGGCCGGGATGACTACAGATGAGCAATATGGACGTTTTCTGGGGAGACTGCACCTGGTTGGCGTATGTGCAATCACACTGGAAGTATCCGTAGGACTCCATTAGTGACCGCATGTCCGCATCTTCGAATGCACTTTTAAGTAGTTGTAGAAGTGCACGTGTTTCTGTTCCACACCTAGACCCATGCATAGGTCATCCACTGTATGCTGGTAACACCAACCCTGTCGCCAGCCATACGGACTCATGCAGTACGCTACCGCATTTAAAGTACTGCTGCCGACTTCGTGGGAGGCTCTGCAAACCTACCAATGCGTGGCTGAAGCACTCCTAACTGTATAACGGCCACTGGTAAACAAGGAATAGCAACCTGCAGTGTCACGTGGGTACGTTAAATGTTGCATTACTTTGATTTATTTGCTGCTTGCCTTTCCATGACCCGTGAAGCAGATACATTGTGTCTGCACTCATCACTGTGACCGAAAGTATCAAGAGGTCGCTTGCCGGTCGTACAGTTGAAGAAAACATGTAACTGCAGGTGGGACATTTTGTAGTAAGTCTGCAAAATTGCAAAGCTGGTGCACCTTCCTCAGGCACATACTAGTGCATATAAGGGCAAGTAAGGAAACAGCAGAATATGCAGAGCGCAAACAATCTTAGTGGTGGTTAGAAAAGCACTGTAGCTGCATGGGTCACACAGAATAAATGGACCAGTGGGCAGACTAACGCCCTTCCAACAATTACATAGGGTACTTTCATGTACAGCATTTGCCACATCTGCTGCGGGCAACAAGAGGGGCACTCCTTTAGGGCAGCCCAGCTGTAAAACAACCTTTGCAAACCATATGCCGCGCTACAGACCCTTACCCGGCAAAGAGCATTGTATTGTGCATGTACAGTATAATATTTAGATGTTTCCCGTGAACGTGTGGCAGTGACAGAGGGAGTCTAAACAAACCAAAGGAGATTCAGGACTGTTCATCCAGAGAAAAGTTTACAAATATTGTGTTAAAATCAAATTTCAACACACTTACGTGAAAGATTGGATATAAAGCCACACAGTTTGCAATCAGTATTGGATTGTAAAAAATGAAATCATCCAATAGATGCAAATCACCTGTAGTGCACAGCACCATTTTCCAACTCATTTTCATGAGGCCTTTGCTTACAATATTTCCCAGTATGAAAACCATGTCCATGCAGGATGCACTAATATATGCCAATTTTACCATAGAAGAAATAAATCTATGGGCTTAGTTAGCAAAAAATACCATGCCACAGTAAGAACATCTGTCCATCTTGGCTGCACCAATGTAGGCGAGTATGGCCTCATAAGGACACTCATCATGTTGGCTTTTCCTGTGATGCCAGTAAAAGATTACATGCCGCTGTAAGAAAATATAGACAGAGTAGCTACACCAAAGCAGGCTAATATATCCACGTAATAACACTCATCTTGTCTGCTTTACCCTTGATGCCCAGTAATAACATCTCATGCCACAGTAAGAAATTATATCTAGGCTTGTGGCACCAAAGTAGGCCAGTCTTGGCCCATGATACCGCTCATCATTTTGGGTTCACCCTTGAAGCCCAATAGAAGAAATGCCATAATACAATAAGAAAGCATGTTCAGACTGTCTACACCAATGTAAGTCATAGCTATGTAAAACACTTGTCATGTTGTACTTACCTTTGAGACCCAGCAGACAATATCTCACACAGACCTAACCAATGTAGGAATACCTGTCACGTTGCCTTTAACCTTGTGATGTCCAGTAAAAATAAAATGCCATATCATGGTAAAGAAATATGTGTCCAGATGTACCCCAATAATGTAGCCAAGTACAAAATAAGAATACTCACCATATTGCCTCTACCCTTGAGATGGCCAGCAAAAGAAAATGCCATGATACAGTAAAATATCAACAATGCCAGTACCTTGTAGGAACTTGCCTCATGCTGCCTTCATCCTTGATGGGCAGTATATAATGCAATGCCACTGTCAATAAAAATGTCCATAATGGTCCCAACAATGCAGGCCGGTACCACCTTAGAACATTCATCATGCTGATGTCACCCTTGATGCCCAGTAACGAAATGAAATGTCCGAACTGACTGCAACAATGTAGGCCACTACTGAGGCTTGATGAAGTGGGGTGACCTTGTGTAGAGTGGTGTGGAGTGGTTTGGGTGGGGTGGTATGGTGTTGGGGTGTGTGTGTGTTTGATGGTTGTGAATGGTTTACAATGATATGGCATGGGGAGATGTTGTAGGTTGAGTGGTGTGGAGTGGGCTGGAGTGTGATGCTGTGGAGAGGAGCACAGTGGGTGGGTGTTATTGTCTGGAGTGGTGTGTGGTAGACCAGTGTGAGGTGGTGTGAGGTAAGCTGGTGTGGAGCAATGTGAGGTCATGTGGGGTGGAGTGGAGCAGTGTGGAGTTTGGAGGGGTGCAGTGGAGTGGTATGGTCTGAAGTGGTGTGGAGCAGTGTGGTATTCAGTGGTGTGAGGTGGCATGGGGGTAGAATGGTATGAGTCATTTGAAGAGAGGTGTGCTGGAGTGGTCTGAAGTAGGCTGACGAGATTGGGGTTAAGTAGGGTGGTTTGTTGTTGGATGGTGTGGAATGGTGTAGAATGGGGTGGGGTGGGTTCGAGTGGAGTGGTGTGAGGTGAGAGAGCGGACATGGAAAAATGAAAAAAGAAGAGCAGGCATTGTGCCTCTGCATCTAAACCCAAAGCTACGCAGCTCCTTGTTTGGGAGCTTGTGGTTGGAGAAATAAACTTAAATGGGATTACATGGCAGATTTAACAAGAAGGTATCCAGTTAAAAAGTCGAAAACATTTAGTCGAATGCAAAAATGTCAACAACAAAAAAATGCCGAAAATACATTTTGAATGCGTTTTTTTTATTTGTAGGTTTTTTTGGGAGTTTAGCTAGGAGAAATAAATTGTAAATTAAAGAAAAAAGGGGAGTTGAGGGGGGGAATGCCCTCCCCTCCCGATTAAAAAAAAAATACAAAAAATAAACACATAAAAAAAGTCGACATTTTTTTTCCCACACTTTTGCATTAGACATCTTCACTATAAACCAACAAGAATTAGCCTTTAATGACCGTGAATTCATGCCACAGCACTGCCAACTGCCATGCCAACCGCCATGCCAACCTGATGTAATGCTACTTAAAACCCTGTTTCCCTCATGCTTCTCTATAGCAATGGTTTCAGACATATTTCTATGAGGCAAAGGTAAAATTGGTGCTGTGGGACTGGAACTAAAATGTGGGGTTGTATGCGAAGGGGCTTCGAACCAGCATGCAAGAATGACCATCCTTGGGCCAACCACTCTGTAAAGGTATTTTACACCTCCATCATGGAGGAGCATGAACACATCACATACGTCACCATGTGCTCCTCTCAAGTAGATCCCTGTGCATGTGTAGCAGAGTATCCATTAAGCTTGACAACACGGAGTGAGCACACAGGCACAGTTACATTCTTTAGGGTTATTAGCAGTGGGAACAATTACACAAATCAAGGAGAGATCACTCGATGAGACAACGGGTCTCACAATGGAAAAAAAAGGATACATTGGGTGTTTGCCGATTTTACAACACTACAGGACAAGTAAGGTATATGTTGCAAGTGAGTTCTTGTGTTTTCCATTGAGGGAGCATAGCGGGTACACTGATTACCACCTATGAGGTCACAGCATATGTTGGAATTGAATTAAAAATGTTTTGACAGCAATAAGAAAATATTTTGTGCAAAACTGTACATTTTGCTGTAATCATCAATCTGGCAGTACCTGACATTAACTTTTGTTATATTGATCGCTGCGGTACAGTTCCCCGCATTTCAGCAAGCCATCTCCCATGCATGTATGTATGTGTTCTCTGTCGATATGCATACATACAATGTACCTGCAGCTTTGAATTCTCTCGAAAGGGTGGTGCTAGACACAATATGCACTACCCATGTACAAGATGCAGTTATACCAAAAATATTACAGGGGCTGACATTTGAAAAATTAGAGCTGTTGCGTGAGCTGGGTTGTATTCCTTCTGCCAGAGCTCTTCTTCATTATTTAGATTTAAATTGCTATGACTTAAAATGTCCTATAATTAAAACAGAGTGTTGCACTGAAATGTGTGCTATCGTTTTAGAAACACATTGGCGGTATGAAAGAAAAAGTCACAATATACAATAAGGGGTCTAAGATTTGGAAGCGCTCAGTGGGAGAAGCCATAAAAGATGGGTTTAAACCTCCACTGCCCCAGTGCACTGCAATTACAGTGCAATTGTGTTTGATGTATTTAAATATAAACTATTATGACCTAAATCGTTATACATTAACACAAACTATAAAAAAAATCATGGTTCCATAACAGGGAAGTGTTGGAAGGGAAAAAGGACTGGGAGCTGGCTTTTAATCTCTACGCAGTGCTAGATTCATTGTTTTCTCATGAAGCTAGGCTCCCATTTATGCACAAATGTTAAGTGATATGTGTTGTCCCAGGTGGCAGGTGGCCTTGTGGTGATGTCTTTCTCAAACGCTACTATAATATTGGCTGGGTCATCCAGTGGATATGGAATCATGTGTTAACCTCTGAAAAACTGTACAGTAATGAACTGAGGTGCTGTGGCCTCTGGCAAGACCTGGATTCACACCTGAGTGTTGTGGGATGTATTTACCCATGCATCCGAGCCGTACCTCAAAACTGTGCAGTACTGACATGGAAAACATCATGATGGCCAGAGCTTCCCAGAAAATGCACAGGGAAATGCATGAAGAATAGGCTGCCATTCATTTTTGCCGATGTTATGGGCACAGAAGGACACTGCCTAAAACCACCATTGGACTACCCACACAGTAGTCTGAAACCATTGGGAATGGCAATGCTGATTGCCAAAAGCAAACCCATAACTGTTGGGAATTCATTTCTTAAATCCCAAAAATGGGTGCAGTACCAGTACTCACCACTATCCAAAAGCCGGCAGTTTAAAACCACCCTGTGTTTCTCTGAAGGCAGGCTCAAACTGTCTATTTTAAACATTGCAACACATCTAAAAACTCACTGGACACCAGCAGACATTTGGTAGAATGGAGTGTTGTGTGCCTACAAAATCTGGGAAATGAAGAGCCCAAAACAATGCTTATAACAAAACTGCTATGGAGTCAGCAGTTTAAGTTGCACTGGATTTAAAGACACTAAAATCGAAAATGTTTAGATTAAATGAGTGACCTATGTTTGGTGTCACATGCCTTTGTAACTGTTTAAATGTCATAGTTTTAAACTTAGAATCAGCCTTCTAGCTGCATATGTGAAAATGTTTAGTTTTATTTGAATGCAGAAACTGGGGAACAGAAATGACAGCTTAAAGAGATTCCAATTTGCCTGGCTACCCCCATCAGGAGTGAAACTTGAGTCACAGCTGTGTTCCCAGGCCTAGCTGCCCTTTTGCTGCTCACACTAAGGATATGCCATCTATCTGATAATTGAATTACCTGTGCTCTGCAGGAAAGTGAACAAAGCCCTGTCCTGGCTCAGGCAAAGGTTTTATTGGCAGGAGTCGTAAATGGTCGTAAAAAGTGGCTTTCCTCCTGAGGAAAGGGGAGGGGCACTGCCTGTGAGAGCAAGCTGGCTTGGCAGAACTGGATAAACCAGTATTTCTACCTTGTGCTGAGAGGAAACCACACCCCTTTGGAGCCAGAACATAACTTTAAAAAGATGGATCATTCATAGAGCAGACATGTGAAAATTTTATAAATGATACCATAATTCTTGTGATTTTTCTGCCCACAGTTTAAGAGGTTTTTAGAACCGGTGGTATGTTCAGGGGGGTTTTAGCGGAAAAGTGGATATTACTCTAAATGTATGCATGTTAAAAATCTGAAACTTCATCAGTTAATGTCCATACTCCCTGCGCGCATGTATGTAAAGTTGGGTCAATGTCAGAAATTGAAAAATCAGTTAAAAAGTCAATTATGTGCCATTTCTGAATGCAAGCTCTTAGAAACAGCAGATTTGGACAGAGACATGGCTAAATTCAGCCACACCATGTATATGTAATTTCAAGCAACTGTGTAACTGTGAAATATGTCTTTTATTATCAAATATAGAATATGTGCAATCTGACAGAGTGTCCTATCTGCAAGCCATAAAATGACATCACGCTGACACACACTTCCTTCCCCAATCAAATGATAAATGGAAGTTTGACCAATTAGAAGCTGAGAGAGAGGTAGGGTCAGTGATGCTAGAACACACCCACATTCTAAACACATAAAAGCAGACAGACAGGACAGATAGAGACCTTCAAATCCATCTGCAGCGGGACGCTCTGCCGGAAAAATCCATACTTTACCTCCATCAAACCTCCAGAGAGCCAAACTAGAGACTTCAATCTATCCAGAACTAGAGACCCAGACCAGAGAACCAGAGAGAGCTGACCCAGATCACTGTGAAGTGCAGAGACCAGAGGCGAGTTTAAAACCCTGACCAGATCTGTGATGAGGCCCATTTCACTCAAGAATATAGTGTGAGTACCTAGAAAACTGTGCAGAACCAATCTCCTAGTTAAATAATATAATTCAATCTAGTTTAATCTAAGTAGAACTGTCTCCTAACTGTCACCTGTCATTTGTAAAGCTGTCACTTGTCATTTCCTAGTTGCAAGCTGCACTTGTCTTTTTGAACTTTAAAATTTCAAATCTGAAAAACGACCTTCACAAAATCGCTCATATCTCCGCAACCGTTTGTGCTAGAGACTTGCAGTAACTTTCATTTTGAAGCTGAGATCCTAGGCTTTCCTAGGACCCCGAAACGATAGAGATAGTCCTTGTGGTTCCTCTCTAATAGCGCTCGGCGCATCCACGAATTTTGCCGCGATTTGCAAATTTCTTCACGTGTAAAAAGACAGCAGTTTTGCTTTTCCTTGCCAAAAACTTCGTTTACCTGCTAGTTACTACTAAAGCATTGTTAAGGTGATCCTGAATTCATAGAGAGTAGCTATCACTCACCCTGAACCTCTGAAAGGGAATTAAAAGCATTTCCAGCATTTTTCTCATCCATTGCTAGCACATATAAAAGCATTTGGGCCTGTGTTTTCAAAACTCCTATCTGTTTTCTTTAAGCTTGCTGGGGATTGAACTGAATTACATTGAATTGCATTTCTGAGAATTGTGTGTCTTCCTTCCACTTCCTTGCATTGCATAAAAGGGGGGAGGGGATTGCCAGAGAAAAGTGATTACATTGTTTTGTTGAAATCATATTGAGTATTTTCTATACTGCATTTCATTCATTCAACCTTGCATTTCCTTGAACCCTGTAAAGCATTCTCTACCACATTATACTTCTGTACCTATTTACCACTGTGCTACCTTATCCATTTCATGTCAACTCCTTATTGATTATAGAGAAGTGTGTTAGTGCCAGATTCTCCGTTGTTGATCTTTATCATATCAGATTAAGTGTGCTATTCAATTATTAATTTATTATAAAGTGTGATATATATATATTTTAAATTATCAAATAAACCTTTTAAACTTGCAAAACAGAACTACTTCTTGGCTCAGTGGGGTCAGGGGGATTCCAAGAGAGGGGTGTTATATAGGGGTAGTCATCCAGAACGCATGAACTGGACATAAAGATATATCAATAAGGGTTTTCATTCAGTATTCTAGACTAGGCGTTAACTTAGCTGTAGTGCTGAATTGAATCCTCTTACAAATTGGGGGCTCGAGCCGAGACGTTGGGTTAGATTTACCACTTGTGCAGCTTAATACAGTGTGCTAACTGACGGGATACATACAAAAGGGACACTCCAAGAAAAGTTCTGTTCTGCAAAAATAAAAAACAAACTTCTGTAAGTCAGGACAGAGACCAATCTCTAGAATGACGACCTTAGTAGACATGAAAATAGCCAGAGAGCACCTCTTGCATAAGCTATTTGTGAGAGGTGAATGGACCGAACAGGGCCAGGATGTGTGGTTGCAGGCCATCACACAACAGGTCACTGAAACAGGGTCAGATATATATAGAGATCAGGGTCCCTTACATGTGGCCCTGAGTGAACTATATATGGCTCCTAAAGCCAAAGAGGAACACAATAAGATTGCCAGGATAGCAGCATACCTGTACCTATATATGGGAGACATGCAGGATAGATGTGCTGAAAGCCAAAATCTGGCAAATAGGCAACAGATGGCATTACAGAAGGCCCAATCTGACCTGGTCTCTTCTGAGCAGAGGCTGCAGAGGAGCCAGGAGTCAGAAGATGATAGTAGGCAGCACATCATTAAAATAAAGAAGGATATGGATGTGCTGCAACAGGAAAAGGTAGAACAGGATACCAGATTTCTGGCCTTGCAGAAGGAATACCAAGAAGGTTTGGACTCCCTACTGCAAAACCAGAAAAAGCTGGAGCAACAAATGGACTTCAACAGGGTATGTGCTGAGCAGGTAGTCACCCTGCAAGGCCACCTAGATAGAGTGAAGGCAGAGAGCAACAAACTAATTCTGAAAGACCTGGATACCCAGGCAGAGTTTGATCAGGAGCGCCAGAATGCTGGTGCCTTCCAAAGGCAAAGGGACGACCTGGCGGCACAGATGCAGGGTCTTAGTCAGGAAAGGGATACCTTAGGCCAGGAAGTCTGCCATTTAAAAAGAAAAATGGAAGAAAATCACCTGGCCCACCAGGGACTGGGTGACCTCCAAAAAGAACACCAGAACTTGCTAGAGCACACCAGGAGGGTGGAGGATGCTCTAGCAAGAAAGGAGCAGGCCAATAGGGACACAGCTCAGGAGGTAACCCTCCTGCAGCAAAGACTGGCCCAGTTCTCCAGGACCAACCAGGAAGCACAGAGGGAAAATGAGGCCCTCTGTCAACACAATGATAGGCTCCAACAACAGGTAGCGATGCAGGAGAGACTGATAGAGTCGAGTAAGGCCTTAACAGAGGAACTGAAAGCACAAATGCAGGCTCTTGCATTGCAACAGGGAGCAGGGGCGGATAGAGATGAGGTTCGCTGGGAAAGGGAAACTCCGGAGCATAACCTCAGGAGCACTAGTACCAGGGGCCTTCATCTCCCCCAGTCCCTGGACTCTACCACCCCCATGTCCCCTGGCGCACATGAGCACAGGGCCGCAGGGATGGCAGATTACTATCCAGCTAAGAGTATGGGGCTCATAGGCCAGTACCACTCAGGAATGGAGGGGTGGGCATCCGGGTATGGGCACCCAAGTACAGTACAGTTCAATGGGGAACCCCAGGAGAGTAGGCCCATTAAGGGCATCCTGAAAACCTCTGCCCAGTTAGGTCAGTGGAGGGGGTACCCATCAAATCCTGGCAGCAAGGAGGAATCTGAAGACTCCTCTGAACTGCGCAGGACACAGGAGACCAGGTCCCCACATTCTGCCAGCCATTCCCAGGCTCGCAGAATCCGGGAAAACCTGGAAGAACAGACGGGAACCTCTGGGAGCAGTGCCTCTGAGTCCGAGGAAGAATGGACAAGGGTTACCCGAACCAAAAAGGCCAATAAGGCAAAAAGGGCCTTGCTTAAGGACCCCTTAAAGCAGATTAAGGCGATCAGGAGCGTCATCACGCCTTACCATAAGAACGCTAAGTATTCTGTTTGGGAGCACTTAGAGTTGTTTGAACAAATGATGGAGACTTTCCATTTGAAGGACAGCCAAAGCTGTATTCAATATGTAAAGTGGACCTTCTCCCCGGAATACTCCAGTTTCTTTGCGGGGCTGGAGGACCAAAATCATTTAAGATGGTCCACCTATAAGGCGGCCATCTTGAAACATTTTTCTGTTCACAGAAATCCTCAAGAGGCTCGCAAGGCAGCCTACAATTTGCAATGTGGGGAGGATCAGGCCCCACAAGAATTTGTGCAGGAGTTAAAGCGTGCTTTTGCACAGACCACAAGAAGGGTGCGCACGGATAGCAGGGAATTTATAAATACGTTTTTCCATGCCTTGCCCAAATATATCATGACCCAGCTCGTGAGGGATTTTCACGAGAAAAGATCTTTAGACTGGGTCATTGAACAGGCTACCCGGATCTATGAGGTGCAGAAACCGATAGATAGCAAAAGTAATGCCCAGAAAAACCCCAAAGCCAACAGCACCCCTGCTGCTGCCAAGGTGGCAGAGGTAAAGGTCACCCCCGTTTTGGATTTGGAGATGGGGGGGCCTAAAAACCTGCCTGCACCTAATAATGCTAGGCCCAGGAGGTCCTCGGGTCAGTCACAGACAGGGAGCCAAGGAGGCAGCCCCACAAATGGGGTCCCTCGCTCTCCTGATTATGTAAGTCCCCGTTACAAGGGAAATCGACCCATCCTGGGTTATGTGTGGACTCCTCCAGCCCAAGGGGGGGGATCCAGACAAGCACCTAACCCAGGGAACTTCCCTCCAAACTTCCCACAGGAGGGCAGAAATTTACCAAACCCTGGGCAGAACTTTTTCCCCAGATATCCACCCGACTTTCAGCCCCAAAACCATCCATCCTTCTTTCCCCAATTCCCTGAGCCCAGACCACTGAATCTGGGAGAGGGGAGGTCAAGGGTGGAGGGGTACCCAAATCTTCCCAACCCGGGGTATTACCAGAGGAGGGACAGCTACCCTTCCCGGGATCAGCCCAGGGGAGAAAACAGGGCCCCGTATCAGCCTGAGCGGGTTTCCCAGTTAGAGCGCCAGGTTCAAAACATGGCGCGGGACCTGGGTCACATACTGAGGGCTCAGCAGAACCCTCAGATGGGCGTGCCGGCGCAGAACGCACCCAACTCTGGACCTGGTGCTCCAGAACAATGACGGGGGCAGCACCCCGATAACACACCGGTTCCCAGGGAGGAGGCACAAAGGGAAGGGGGGTGTAAAGCCTTGGAGGAAGCTTCCTTCCTCACTTGTAAACAGCCCCTGGAAACCCAGGAACCGGAAACGAAATCTCTTGCCCCTGAAAGTCTGCCCCCTAAGGAGCAGAGGGGGGGTGGGAGAAACAAAAGACCCAAACAGACTCAGTTTGAGGAGGAGGTACAGATCTTCCAATTTGAGGGAGAGGGATCCTCAGAGGATCCTGGGAAAAGGATCTTCTCCTTCAGAGAGGGGGGAACTCCTCCCAAAGAAAAATGGGTCCCTAGGGATGCAAATCCAGACTGGGGAGATGTGGAGACTGAGCTACCGCCGCCCACCATCTCATCCCAGAACCAACAGCAAGAAAATCCCCTGGTTCAAACCCATCCTGGTGACTGCCTCCAAAAAGGGGGGGGGCGGCCCAGAACCGGAGCCAGGGGAACCTACAATGGCTCTGATCTCCAGTTGCCAAATTTTTCTTTCAGATTCCCAAGGCTCTCCACAGAATTCTGCCCAAATCTCTTCGCTAGCAATGTCTAAAACCAGAAAATTAGCCCACCAGTTGTCCAAAAATGTGCATTATCTGTGCCCCCTTGAGGAGAAGGAGGGAAGATATTATGCCCCGGTACAAGTACAGGGGCAGGGTACAATCTCGGCACTGGTGGACACTGGATCTCAAGCTACCCTTCTGTCCAGAAGGGCCTTTGACGAACTGAATGCAGGAAGGGGAGAGAATTACCAAATTCCTCTCACCTCTCTTCCGGGACAACTACAGAACTTTGACGGGAAGGAAATTCCCGTTGAGGGGACTGCAGACTTGGACATTAAAATTGGGCGACACAAGCTGAAACACCCGGTCATAGTTGTGACCCCGGAGGGCACCCCTTGTTTACTAGGGAATGACCTCCTGAGAAGGTTGTCACCCCTAATAGATTGTGTAAACAAGGTCCTCTGGACCCAGACTAGCCGACCAATAAAATTAAAACAGAGTGTCAACCATGTTAGTTTAAACGGCACATGCCACATGGTTGAACAAAAATCTGACCAAGTAGAATTTCACTTCCAGAACAACCAGATTCCAGACGTGACAGTAATAGCAGTAGGACAACAGACTAGTGATGGGGGGTCCTCTCTATTTCTGAAAATCAACCTTCCTTCCAGTCTAAAGTGGTACTCCACGCTGGAAGGAAACACTCTGAAATTCTATACCAATCCACAATCTGAAACTCCCACTCCTATAGTCCAGAAAGATGTGAAATCAGCTCAGAGCCTGGCTGATATTCAGCAAATTGGAGAGCAGTTGTTCATCCCTGTTCAGTTAAATGATGGGAAGGACTCTGTTCTCGCTCGAGTGTGTGTGAACAACGGTAAGAGCTTCATCAGCGAAGCCATGTTTCGCCAACTCCCAAAAGATCCAGCCATTCCCCCCTTCAAACTGATAGACAAATGGGAAATGGACCTGGAAGCACCTAATTCCAAACATCTCCTGCCAAGCAGGTGTATGCTCAAAATCTCCATTGGCAACAAGAGCATAGTCCACAATTGTTGGGTCGTGCGAGACGACCCTGCCGCCTTTTACTTAGGCAGTGACATTCTCAATCGCTTTGCCATAGTTTGGACCTAATAAACTTCAAAGCTTGGTCCCGATTAGCGGATAATCCCATGGGCTTTGATGATCCAGAAAAAGCATTTAGGTCAGCTCAATTGCTACCTTATGCAGTTGAAATTCAGATCAAAGAGGAAGTCACCATCCCAGAAAGGACCCGACAATTCTCCCTGGAAGTGAAAGTTAAAAGAGGACAACATTTGAAAAACCCTGATGCTTACATACATCTAAATGCTTCTCTCCAACAGCAAGGGTTGGGGGTAAACCCAACACCATTAGTCAACATAGAACATGACACCATTCCAATAGAGGTGGATAACAGCGACTTAAAGAGTATTACTCTAGCCGCAGGCACCATTATTGGAATGGCGGTTGATGACCGACATTTTTCCATCGACTTAGTAAATGAACTGTTAGGACCAATCCCCAAGGACTGTTTTGACAGTGACAGTGATGACAATACAACACCAGACAGGATCTTTACCCGACATGGGGGGAACTTCCTGGTGTACACTTCTTGCCCCTATGGTAAGGAAGATGTGACTTGTGACTTCAGGAGGGATGAGGTGATTTTCCAGGTCCATGAGGGCTGCCTTTCCCACCTGAAGCCTCCGGTCCAAATCAGCACTCTGACCAGGGACTTCTCCACCCAGCTGGAGGAGGCCGCGGAGATAGCCAAACCAGAAGTCTTTCCAGGCTTCAGGCAGATGGTGGAAGAGAGAGTCAACCTAGCTGATGCCTGTGTGACTCTGGAACAAAAGCAAAAGTTGAAACAAGTTTTCTTGGATTTCCAAGATCTCTTTGCGGGAGACTCATATGACTGTGGCCGCACCAACATCCACACAACCACAATCCCCACGGACCCTGGCATGACTCCTGTGTTTGTGAAGCAATATCGCTTGCCTCTCGCATCAATGGAGTCCCTTACTGAAATAATTAAGAACCTTGAGTCCTGGGGAATAATCCGTCCAGTCCACAGCACCTTCAATAATCCGGTGCTGGGGATATTGAAGCCAAACGGCCAGTGGAGACTCTGCGCCGACCTCAGGGAGCTCAACAAACGGGTCCATACTTCCCGATGGCCTCTGCCCTACATTGACCAAGGGCTGGCCCAGATCCAGGGGTCACAGGTATTCACTGCAATAGACCTGACCAATGGATACTGGACTGTGCCTGTCAGTAGGGAGGACCAATACAAGCTGGCTTTTACCTTTGGGGGCCAGCAGTACACATGGACCCGGACTCCCTTCGGATACCTCAACTCCGGCAATGAATTCAACATTTTTCTACACAAGGCCATGCCCGACTTGGGTGCAAGGGGTAACCTGGCTTATGTAGATGATGTCCTCATCAAAAGCTCAACTGTTGAGGAACACATAGCGGAGATCCGTTATGTTCTGACACAGTTGAGGGCCGCCGGAGCAAAACTTTCCTTTCAGAAAGCACAGTGGTGTAAAACCCGTGTTAACTTCTTGGGGCATGAGATTACTCCTCAGGGTCTTTGTCCCCAGGAAAAGAAAGTGGAAGCACTTCAGAAACTGAAAGACCCCACAACGCTGCGGGAACTAAGGAGCCTCCTTGGACTGACTAATTACAGCAGAAAGTTCATTGAGGGCTACGCAGAGATCACCAGACCCCTGATTCATCTCCTGAAGGGGGGGGTCAAGTGGGAATGGGGTCCAGAACAAGCCGAGGCAGTAAAACAACTCAAAAGAAGCCTCTCACAAGCGCCTTGCCTAGCTTACCCGGTCAGAAACAAGGAGTTCTTCCTGGAGACAGGGTTCTCTAATACGTGCTTGACGGCCGTATTATACCAAAAGCATGACAAGGTCAATAAAGTAATCTCCTATGCGAGCAAAACTTTATCCTCTGTGGAGGAAAAATTCAACGATTGTGAGAAGGCACTCCTGGCAACGGTGTGGGCATTGAAGAATTACCGCCCGTTTATCCAGGGGGAACACATCATAGTGGAGACTCCACACCAGCCTCTGCAATATCTCCAAAGTGACAGAATCCGGGCCGGAAATGTGAGTAATTCCCGAATTACTTCCTGGATTCTGTCAATGCAAGGCTTTCCTGTGGAGGTCCGATATGGCCAAAACAAGAAGAGTCCCCTCGCGCAAGGTCTGGCTGACTTGCATGATTGTGCCAGAGAAAACTGTCTCGAGGACGAAAGTCTAAAAATAAAGGACAACACGGAGGCATACCTTAATTCCCCACACAAAGTCTTTGAAGAGGACAAGTGTGAGGGAATGCCCACTGTCTATGTGGATGGATGCTCTTACCATGTTGACAACAACGGGGAGAAAGAACTGGTGGCTGGCGTAGGGAATGCATGGGTGAATGAGTCCCCAGAACCCTCCGCTGGATACAAAATCGGTCCCCGAAGTAGTCAGGTGGCAGAATTGATGGCTGTGCATCATGCCATCCTCACTGCTGTCCAGCATCAACTCCACGAACTGGTCATAATCACAGATTCGGATTATGTACGGAACGGGTTCGTGGAGCACCTGGTTAATTGGAAAACCAGAGGCATGTTATGTGCTAACAACAAACCCTTGAAACATGGGAAGTTGATCCAAAACATTGATGATCTGGTCACCTCGAATGGGATGACCATCTATTGGAAAAAGATTAAGGGTCATTCCAAAGTAGAGGGACCAGACAAAACTGGAAATGACTTAGCTGATCAGCTGGCCAAAACCGGGGCCATCCAAGGGGATCTAATTGAGATTGAGTCCCTGTTGGGGGAAATCCAGGTCACTGCCATCACTAGGTCCCAGACAAATGCTCACAACGACCTTTCAATTGCACAATGGAGTAAGGAGACCCCTGATGCTGATTTGATTACTGCTCAGAAGGGGGATCCAATTATTGGTAAATTTTACCAGCACCTTGAGGACCCTGAGAACTTTCCCCTGACGGATACCGATTACATTGGGAAAGAGGACCTAAGAGTGTTGATGAAATGTCCAAAAATGTTCCGGATCCAAGACGGTTTGTTGGTAAGGAAATCCAAAGCTGGCCACGATCAGTGGGTGGTTCCTACCTCATTCCGAAGCCTGATGTTAAGTCACGCCCATGATGCGGCCACTGCCGGTCATAGGGGGTTTCACACAACACTGGAAATCTTAAGAGAGGTTGCATACTGGCCACACATGGGCCAGGACCTCAACCAATATTTGAAGGGTTGTCTTGTGTGTGCACAATTTCAGCCGACATCCCTCACACACCGGGCGCCTTTACAAAAGCGGGGGATGACACTGCCATGGTCAGATTTACAAATCGACTTTGTAGGCCCTGTGATTCGCTCGGCTAGGGGGAATAAGTACATGTTGACCGTCACATGCTTGTTTACCAAGTGGGTGGAATGTCTCCCAGCCCCAAATTGCAAGGCAGAAACTGCAGCTGCCTTGATGATTAACCACATCTTTTCCCGTTTTGGTCTACCTCAAAGGATTGAGTCAGACAGAGGTAGCCACTTCACCAGTGAAGTAATGACAAAGATGTGGGAGATACTGGGGGTCAAGAGAAAGCTGCATATTGCTTATAGACCAGCTTCTTCTGGGGCAGTAGAGAGATATAACCGAACCATTGTGAGCATATTAAAGAAGTTTGTGGCAGATTCGGGGCCAAGTTGGGATATCCGATTACCTCTGGTCCTAATGGCCATCAGATCTACCCCTTCATCTGCAACCAAAATGTCACCATTTGAGTTGATGACTGGGCGCAAGATGGTGCTTCCTCAGCATTTGCTCTACAGGACCCAAGAGCAGACACTGATAAATGCCTCCACTACTCATGAGTATGTAGAGAATTTAAGGAAACACCTCCAACATGCTTTTGCTTATGCTCAGCGGAATCTAGAAAGATCAGCTGATAGCATGAAGACCCATTATGACCTGAAAACTTCCAGGAAGGAATATCAGGTGGGAGACCGGGTCTATCTATACAACTTCCAAAGGAACCAGGCCAAGCAGCGCAAATTTTTGCCTACATGGAAGGGACCATTCGAGATCATAGACAAAATCTCCCCTGTGGCCTACAAAATCCACATTCCCAAAGGTCCTTTGGCAGAGGGAGAAGACAAGTGGGTCCACATAAACCAGTTGAAATGTTGCCATCCCAGGCACACTCTGCAACAACTGGAGGAATCCTCTGGAATCCTAGCGGGTACTGTCTCAGACTAATTCAGTTCCAATCATAAAACATACCACATCTAGTCTCTAAAATATTGTGATTTGCATGAAACTGTCTCTTAGTTATACTGTTTTTTTTTCAAAATAAGAATGTAATGTTTCGTTATGATGAAATGCATATGCTGCCCCACTATCTCAACAGTGGTGGAAAAACGTCTATGAGTAGGTATTGCCGCTCTTCCTTTGTCGTCCTAGGAGAAAGAAAACCTGGAGACGGGCCAAGGAGGGCGATCCGGAGACCGGGAACGAAGATCCAATGGGCCCAGTGGACCGCCCAATATTCCCATCAGGACCGGCGAGGAGAACCGATCGATCAGTACCGGATGGAGGAAAAGATGCTGAACTGTGCCATCTATTGGAAGAAGATGAGGAAACATCCCAGGTCTTGCGAGTCCCATTCGTGAAATAGAATGGCCATCGCAAGAGGGGGGCTTGTGGGATGTATTTACCCATGCATCCGAGCCGTACCTCAAAACTGTGCAGTACTGACATGGAAAACATCATGATGGCCAGAGCTTCCCAGAAAATGCACAGGGAAATGCATGAAGAATAGGCTGCCATTCATTTTTGCCGATGTTATGGGCACAGAAGGACACTGCCTAAAACCACCATTGGACTACCCACACAGTAGTCTGAAACCATTGGGAATGGCAATGCTGATTGCCAAAAGCAAACCCATAACTGTTGGGAATTCATTTCTTAAATCCCAAAAATGGGTGCAGTACCAGTACTCACCACTATCCAAAAGCCGGCAGTTTAAAACCACCCTGTGTTTCTCTGAAGGCAGGCTCAAACTGTCTATTTTAAACATTGCAACACATCTAAAAACTCACTGGACACCAGCAGACATTTGGTAGAATGGAGTGTTGTGTGCCTACAAAATCTGGGAAATGAAGAGCCCAAAACAATGCTTATAACAAAACTGCTATGGAGTCAGCAGTTTAAGTTGCACTGGATTTAAAGACACTAAAATCGAAAATGTTTAGATTAAATGAGTGACCTATGTTTGGTGTCACATGCCTTTGTAACTGTTTAAATGTCATAGTTTTAAACTTAGAATCAGCCTTCTAGCTGCATATGTGAAAATGTTTAGTTTTATTTGAATGCAGAAACTGGGGAACAGAAATGACAGCTTAAAGAGATTCCAATTTGCCTGGCAACTACCCCCATCAGGAGTGAAACTTGAGTCACAGCTGTGTTCCCAGGCCTAGCTGCCCTTTTGCTGCTCACACTAAGGATATGCCATCTATCTGATAATTTAATTACCTGTGCTCTGCAGGAAAGTGAAAAAAGCCCTGTCCTGGCTCAGGCAAAGGTTTTATTGGCAGGAGTCGTAAATGGTCGTAAAAAGTGGCTTTCCTCCTGAGGAAAGGGGAGGGGCACTGCCTGTGAGAGCAAGCTGGCTTGGCAGAACTGGATAAACCAGTATTTCTACCTTGTGCTGAGAGGAAACCACACCCCTTTGGAGCCAGAACATAACTTTAAAAAGATGGATCATTCATAGAGCAGACATGTGAAAATGTTATAAATGATACCATAATTCTTGTGATTTTTCTGCCCACAGTTTAAGAGGTTTTTAGAACCGGTGGTATGTTCAGGGGGGTTTTAGCGGAAAAGTGGATATTACTCTAAATGTATGCATGTTAAAAATCTGAAACTTCATCAGTTAATGTCCATACTCCCTGCGCGCATGTATGTAAAGTTGGGTCAATGTCAGAAATTGAAAAATCAGTTAAAAAGTCAATTATGTGCCATTTCAGAATGCAAGCTCTTAGAAACAGCAGATTTGGACAGAGACATGGCTAAATTCAGCCACACCATGTATATGTAATTTCAAGCAACTGTGTAACTGTGAAATATGTCTTTTATTATCAAATATAGAATATGTGCAATCTGACAGAGGAGTGTCCTATCTGCAAGCCATAAAATGACATCACGCTGACACACACTTCCTTCCCCAATCAAATGATAAATGGAAGTTTGACCAATTAGAAGCTGAGAGAGAGGTAGGGTCAGTGATGCTAGAACACACCCACATTCTAAACACATAAAAGCAGACAGACAGGACAGATAGAGACCTTCAAATCCATCTGCAGCGGGACGCTCTGCCGGAAAAATCCATACTTTACCTCCATCAAACCTCCAGAGAGCCAATCTAGAGACTTCAATCTATCCAGAACTAGAGACCCAGACCAGAGAACCAGAGAGAGCTGACCCAGATCACTGTGAAGTGCAGAGACCAGAGGCGAGTTTAAAACCCTGACCAGATCTGTGATGAGGCCCATTTCACTCAAGAATATAGTGTGAGTACCTAGAAAACTGTGCAGAACCACTCTCCTAGTTAAATAATATAATTCAATCTAGTTTAATCTAAGTAGAACTGTCTCCTAACTGTCACCTGTCATTTGTAAAGCTGTCACTTGTCATTTCCTAGTTGCAAGCTGCACTTGTCTTTTTGAACTTTAAAATTTCAAATCTGAAAAACGACCTTCACAAAATCGCTCATATCTCCGCAACCGTTTGTGCTAGAGACTTGCAGTAACTTTCATTTTGAAGCTGAGATCCTAGGCTTTCCTAGGACCCCAAAACGATAGAGATAGTAATTGTGGTTCCTCTGTAATAGCGCTCGGCGCATCCGCGAATTTTGCCGCGATTTGCAAATTTCTTCACGTGTAAAAAGACAGCAGTTTTGCTTTTCCTTGCCAAAAACTTTGTTTACCTGCTAGTTACTACTAAAGCATTGTTAAGGTGATCCTGAATTCATAGAGAGTAGCTATCACTCACCCTGAACCTCTGAAAGGGAATTAAAAGCATTTCCAGCATTTTTCTCATCCATTGCTAGCACATATAAAAGCATTTGGGCCTGTGTTTTCAAAACTCCTATCTGTTTTCTTTAAGCTTGCTGGGGATTGAACTGAATTACATTGAATTGCATTTCTGAGAATTGTGTGTCTTCCTTCCACTTCCTTGCATTGCATAAAAGGGGGGAGGGGATTGCCAGAGAAAAGTGATTACATTGTTTTGTTGAAATCATATTGAGTATTTTCTATACTGCATTTCATTCATTCAACCTTGCATTTCCTTGAACCCTGTAAAGCATTCTCTACCACATTATACTTCTGTACCTATTTACCACTGTGCTACCTTATCCATTTCATGTCAACTTCTTATTGATTATAGAGAAGTGTGTTAGTGCCAGATTCTCCGTTGTTGATCTTTATCATATCAGATTAAGTGTGCTATTCAATTATTAATTTATTATAAAGTGTGATATATATATATTTTAAATTATCAAATAAACCTTTTAAACTTGCAAAACAGAACTACTTCTTGGCTCAGTGGGGTCAGGGGGATTCCAAGAGAGGGGTGTTATATAGGGGTAGTCACCCAGAACGCATGAACTGGACATAAAGATATATCAATAAGGGTTTTCATTCAGTATTCTAGACTAGGCGTTAACTTAGCTGTAGTGCTGAATTGAATCCTCTTACAGTGTTTTGCCATTTCTATTCACTCGGGATCTAAAGACCAAGTCGCCCTAATGATTGAGGAACCCGGGCTTGATTGTCGTGTTCAATCCTGTGCTCAATTAAACAACTGAAGTTATGAGTTTCAAAAACTCTGTGATCCACATCCTCCAGTGCCCATCAGGACCTCAAAAGAGCTTTTTGAGGAGCACTTGCTTTCTTTGAGTATTGTGACTCAAGGGCTACTTAACAACACTGTCCTAACAGTTTATTTTACTTCACACTGACAAAATGGATTGGGTCAAACATACCACAAAACTCGGATAGTTTTCGCTCTTGTTTAACATTTAGGAAATCCAGAAATAGCTCTTACCTCTCAGAATTTCCCTCTCATAGTCCGCTTTCTATTACTACACCACAAGAAAAAGGCACCCACAAAAAAGGATAGCTAATCATCAAGAGGCATAAGTACTATATGGTGTTCTGTACGGGTTGGGGCTGTTCTGTGCTGAACATTAGACATGCATTGTCTTGAGTGATTCTGAGCAGTAACATTCCCTTTCGCTTTTGCTTTAATGTAATTTTCGATCCCTATGTAGGATTAATATCGTTGGAAAAAGGTTCTTTCTTATTTATACTTTTTACAATAATGTCATGCAATGGGAGGTTAACCTGCAAGTTGTGAAGAGACATATCCCGGACCAGCAATTTTTATATATATATGCGAGGCAGCACAATCACAAATCATCCTTTATGGTTGCTGTAGTGTATGGTCAGAAGAGCTTTGTATGGACATATTACTGCAGGGTGTCAATGGAGAACAGGTGGCAGTGCTAAATAAGGAAATACCAACCCGTAGAGCATGTGACATTGTTTTTTTAGAGACTGCTAAAGATTTAATACTTCAATGACCCACATTGAAGCGTAAACATAGGAGAGCACTGAAAGCAGCGGGGAAAGAGTGTTTAAGGCAGGTAGATCCTTCCATTATCTAGGGTACATATGTGCTAGGGAAATACAAATTTATAATTCCGCAACATTTTGTCTGGTAAATAAATGTATGTTGGAACATCTCAGCATGGATATAGGAGGTTATGATCAGGTAAGGCTTATAAAATAAGGCATTGTGATGTTTTCTTCTTTACCTTTTTTGAGACTGCTTTAAATCTTTTAATAATGTGGATGTTTGGCAATGATTATGTATGTTGGATGATTGTAATGTGTATTGTATTATAAAAAGCCTAATGGCTGTATTCTAATGAAATACACAAATAAATAAAATCAAGATGTGGTGGAATTACTGTCTAGGATTAAGTAGATATGACTTCCAGTCAACTTACAATATACAGTCACATATAAGCCAGCATGATTCAATCCATTTTGTAGATGCTTGTCCAGCAATAAATACTCTACTACTCATATGTTTTCCATCAACCCATAATTCAATAACACACCTTGGCCATTCATCCACCCAAAAATTATTGGGATGACTGAAATGCCGAACAGAGGTTTATCTCTCCATAGATGTACTGCAATTTCTCAATAATACTATTATTACTATAATATCATATGTTGGGTGGTTCAGACCAACAGATCCCGTTGATGCTATCCTTTCACATGAAGGTTCTAATATCTGGTCCACCAATGCCCCAACAGTGACATATGACTGAGCAGATGTTAACCTAATTTCAGGCCACAGTATTACATTTACAGAACTCTGTTGGTGACCTCCTGACTACAAACAAGTTCCTACAGAGAATGGTGTGCCATTTAATGCATGCAAACGCCATTCAGACGTATGTACTGTGGACTTCAGATATCCAAGCCTACCACTGGTTTGTCCTCTAACTTAATTAAAATGACAAATGCCAGAGTGCATATAAACATACATGCAGACAAAGATACCCACACACATTTTGAAAAGAACATGCATGTGCAAGCATGATAACTTCTTTTTTTAAATTGTGTTTAGCCTACAAAAGTAAGCTTTTCACAAGAGAAGACACAAGAAAGAATACAAAAATCAGACTTAAACAATAATATGACATGTCATTGATGATACAACAATATGTAGCTTAATTCATCCCTAAACAAAAAAAAGAAAAGAAAAAGGTTTGGAACTTACAAATCGTTCTAATTTCCCCAAAAAAACACATAGAAAAGCATACGCCAAAATCAATTTCACCGAATGACCCCAGATAAGCCTAAGTCAAAACATATCAGTCAGTAGCACTTCACCTGAGTAACGCAGCCACGGTTTCCCAAACCAGGGGCAAGTCAAGATGATATGTTTAAGAGTTGCCAATGTGGTGGTCTTGCAAAATCTACAGTTGTTGCTTGTTAGTGACTTGTCCCACTTTTACCTCCTTTCCAAAGTTGCAAATTAATTTAGGCGGAAGCGCAGATAGACAACTGGAATCTTTGGGCAGGGAAATAGGGACACATACATCCGGTTAAGCCCTTACTTCCTTCTGGACCTTGCATATTCCCTGTAAAGCGATACGTTTCCCAATAAATCACAGGTTTCAGCCCAATCAGCTGCGAATAATTTGCGCTTTACAACCCCAGGCACCACCCCTCAGCTCCTCCGAAGAGGAACCCATTTGACTGAATATACCACACATAGTGAACTTGAACTGGGTCAGAGTGTAAGCTGATTGGGTTTGGGACTGTTCCCCCAAAGATTTATATAGAGAGTTGTTCGGGGATTCAACATTCTGGTGTATTCAGATAACTTTTTCCATAAAGAACTAGCCGTCCCAATTTGTGACTGACCACAGTTTTAGGCACAGAGTTGTTCAGACCCAGGGTTCTATTGCAAAGAAGCCCCTGGAGGGTGGTGAGTGGTGGCCCCAGGTAAAAGGGGACTATACCCAGGCAAAAAAGAACTACAGGTTCAATATGTTGAAGGTAGAACCTAATCAAGATGACTTCTACTGATTTAATGTTGAAATACAGAAGGCACCTGGTGGCAAAACAATTTCTAGCACCTGAGATGGCTTTGTTGGCTGAATATTAATGATATTTTGGGGTTGAATATGTAGAGATGTGTGTCAATAAAATGGCCATTATATCTGAGAAAAATGAGTGATATGTCAAAATGCCATGCAGACATTTCTGTTGTGTCCATTAGGTATCCAAAATTACCACTGGTGTGTCCTTGAGATCAATTAAAATCAGGCCAAGTGGGTAAAAGGCATCATTTTGTAGGTTTTAACAGCATTTTAGAAATTTTGCAAACTTTTTGAAAGAGGCATTTTTTTCATTTTTTGAAACCTACACAAACCCATTATCATATATGCCCTTTGCATAAGGCATAGTTGAGCATTTATACATGTGGTTTCTGAGTCTAGGGCATGGGCCCCAATTTTAGGGTAAAATGTCACTACGCAGAAGTCAGCATATTTGTAATAGCATATTATGCTCTGCATCTCCTGTACCAGGTATGACTGTGATATAGCAGGTTATGAAATGAAAGGTCCAAGAATGCATTGACACTACAATGAAGTTCTCATTCTCAGGTATTAACTATGTTATCTATATTTATCCGAGCAGTGTCAGGTTCTAATATTCCAAATGTTCATAGAAGCTCCAGATGTGTGTATGTGCAGTTATCTAAGAACTTCGGGGAACCGTTATGCCCACTTAGCACAACACAGTCAGATTCCACTATGAACAATAAAAATATCAATGCCATGTATGAAATTACTGTGTTGAATTGCCATCTGGCAAGGGTGTGAAAGACCTGGCTTGTTTGATTTGTATTAAATAATAAAATGATGTGGGTAATTCCACCTCTGAATGGAGGATATGCTGTTAAGATTCCCCTTGAATAGGCTCCATGCCAAACCCATAGTGCTTTCTGTGACTATCTGCATCAGTATCCTGATTTACAGCACCTGCTCTACCAGTGGCACTGAGCAGGTTCAGAGGTGACAGCTGCCCATTGGACAGCTGCAGTGACAACCAAGTCTCTGCAGTGCAGAGGCAGCATTTCAGATATGCACCTTTGTTTCAAAACTATTATGACCATAAGTAGCCATGATGGTGGCAGAATAAACTGTAAGAATGATTCTATACCTGGGTTATGCATGGTGCATTGCCCTACTGATAATTGCAGCCATTTAAATAGATATTGTACATGTGTCAGTCCTGTGGACCCAGTTGAGCTGTGGAAGGGTTATGTGTATTCCCCTAGACTGGCCAGATCTTGCCCTCCTGGCAGGAATGTAGCCCGGTGGGAGTGCCTCTATTTGTTCCGTTGTAAGGGCAGGTAACACTCTTGTCCCAGGAACAGCCACTCCACAGACCGCTGGCCTGGGAACAGGAATCAAAGGGCACACCCATTGATAAAGAGCCTTAGACCAGTGGGGCAGCATTTCTAAAGGTCTTTGTTTCTATTGAGAAGGGAAGGGGACAGAGTTAGAATTGCCAGGGGAAGTCTGTTCAAGGGAAGGAAACTTCCACCAGTTTGAATCTCTTTTTCTCTATTCTAGCCCCTCCACTTCCTGTAGCACAAAGCACTTTGGATGTGATGTCAGAAGGTCAAAGTCCACTCATTTCAAGAGCAGGGATTAGGGCCATTAAGCTGGATAATTTTAGTTCAATCACCTGTGGGCTTTCACGTTTAAAAGAAGGGGTCCCATACCACTTTTTGGAATCATCTTTAAGCATATTTGGATAATCACATAAGAATAATTTGTTGGACCCTGATGGGAGAGCAGTCCTTTCCAGAGACCTCCTGTTGTGAGGTGAAGGCAGGTATTCCAAGGTAGAGGAGAGCTCTGTCTCCTAACCATCCCCAGGGACCATTGGAGGTGATCTGCTGCTGGAAATGGATCTGCCTCTCTGCCAGCCACAGCGGTACCTAGTGCCTCACTTTGTTGGAGGACCCCTATGGTTGTTTGCCAGCCTCCCCATGTTTGGAAGCCCGCGAACAAGGACCCATCTTGTCCCTGAGTCACTGGAGGTTAGTTTAGTAGTTTAGTTTAGTTTATTTATTTGTAGAGTGACATATCTGGGTGCATAATCTTGAACAGTACCCAGAGGTTACAGAAACAAAACTAAAAGTGGTAGACTTGTGTTACATATCAAGTCAATTAATGGAGTAGAGCAGAAAGTGGTGGACTTTTTTACAGAACAAGTCAGTCAACTAGACAAGTACAGTTTGTACAATGTGGGTTAACATATAGTTAGTAAGTTACAGATAGCAATAAGGATACGTATAATAAGAGTGGGGTGCAGAACAACCTAAGAATTGACCTGCTGCTGGAGCAAGACCCCCTCTCTGAAGCCAGAGTGGTATACAGGACATCACTGTGTTTAAGTTCCTGCCAGCCTTCATCTTGTTTGGGAGCATGAGAAAGGGATTCATCTTACCCCAAACCCCTGAATTGGGACTGACAGCATCCTAAGAGTTAAGACAGCCATAATCCTAGTGTTTTTTGCCATTGAACTGCTTGGAGTGTCTTTCAAGAACTGTTCAACACATTTAAACCAGCAGGACCGTCCGTTGCTGCCTTTTGTCCCCCCCCCCGATCTTCGCACAGTGGCAAGACGTCTGGTTCAGCACTGCAGAACCACCATGAACTTCAAGGAATCTACTATTGACTGCTAACTCCCCCCCTGGTACATCTGTGGCCCTTAGAGACTGCCTAGGTCCCTTCAATCAATTTTTTCTCAAAAGTACATATGCCATTTTTTAAGAAGATGTTTGCCTTTGCTTGCTTTTCACCTCTGAATCGTTTCCCAGAGTGCTGCATGTACGATCATTAAATATTCTGTGTTTTTTCTTCAGGGGTGGGTTGTGTGTGGTGTTTGTCTAGTTAGTTATTATTGTACATGGTGTGTTTAATTAAATTGTATATATTTCTATAGAACCTTGATGGGACATTCCTTTATTTTGACCTGTAATCATTTGCTGTTTGGTTTGCTACTGAACCACATTCACATCTCTCTTAAGAGTATATCCTTCCCTTGGCCCATGCTACCACAAAAGGCGAAGGAGGTATATCTCTTGAATGTATCTGTTTTACCTTTATGATTGTATTGGCTGTTGGTTTGTATAAGTGTGAGGGCTGAGTGGGCATTTTCACCTCTATTCATCCTTGTACTCCTGAGGGCAGAAGTCAATTTGTAACATATACCCACTTAGTTTTGTAATATCACATACAATTATGCCCAGTTACAACAGCTTTGCAGATTCTATTATGCCCAGTCTATACATAAATGATACATTACGATACATAATTAGCACACTAATGCCAGTTACCATTTCTGTATTTCAAGAAAGTATAGTCATCCCAGGTTCCAGTATGCTCTACTAGCTCTTTTGGCCAGGTACATTGCATCTGCATGTGTGTGTTGCCAGGGCAGGTTATGTGCTGGTCTAGGGGAAGTGTGTGTGCAGTACTAGTTTTGGTGTGTGCATTGGCAGTGCAGTAGCTAATGTATATGAACTGCTGTTGCTGGCATGTCTGCAGTGTTGGTGGCAAGGTGTCTATGTGTGTGATGGTGTGCCTCTGTTACCTGGTGGTTTGTATGCAGATTGTGTTGTTGGGTTCAGTGATTGCATGTGTGTTTGCCAGTACACACAGTACTGTGCATGTGTGGTGTAGTGCAGTGCTGGAGGTGGTGTGTGGGTTTAGGTCTATTGCTACTATTGGGTGCAGTGCTGGATCGGTTTGTGCGTGTTTGCATGTTCACAGTGTGGAGCTGGAGCAAGTTAACAATAACTATGTGCACAGCAGATACTTTGATTACTTAACCGTGGTTAACATTAATTAACTTAATACCTTAGGGAAGATGGAGGAGCTAGAGATGGTCATGGGCATGGCTTGTTAATAGGGGGTTGGGCCTGCTGCCAGCAGCAAAAGCATTTCTTCTCCTGCAATTGTTGCTGGCCATCCTCCATGGATAGAAGCATAATACCAAACCCTCCCTTTGCTCCCCCTTTTATCCACTCCTAACAGAACAATACTTGAGGGGCATAGAGCAGATAAATTAGGTTGCAGGCCCTAGCTCATATGGGAGCAGACACTTTCCCTGTGTCTGTTGAAGCAGTACAGACTTCCCTCAGCCACTGGCACACCAGCAGACATAGTGCTATTATATAGGAGTTAAAATCATAGAGTTGTTGGGTTCAGTTATTGCATGTGTGTTTGCCAGTACACACGGTACTGTGCATGAGTGGTGTAGTGCAGTGCTGGAGGTGGTGTGTGGGTTTAGGTCTATTGCTACTATTGGGTGCAGTGCTGGATCGGTTTGTGCATGTTTGCATGTACACAGTGTATAGCTGGAGCCAGTTAACAATAACTATGTGCACAGCAGATACTTTGATTACTTAACCGTGGTTAACATTAATTAACTTAATACCTTAGGGAAGATGGAGGAGCTAGAGATGGTCATGGGCATGGCTTGTTAATAGGGGGTTGGGCCTGCTGCCAGCAGCAAAAGCATTTCTTCTTCTGCAATTGTTGCTGGCCATCCTCCATGGATCCTCCATGCTTAATACCAAACCCTCCCTTTGCTCCCCTTTTTATCCACTCCTAACAGAACAATACTTGAGGGCCATAGAGCAGATAAATTATGTTGCAGGCCCTAGCTCATATGGGAGCAGACACTTTCCCTGCGTCTGTTGAAGCAGTACAGACTTCCCTCAGCCACTGGCACTCCAGCAGACATAGTGCTATTATATAGGAGTTAAAATCATCCTTTCATCTTCTCTCTCAACCGTCTCCCTGGGATTTGCAGAAAGAGTTGGATGGACACTCACTTGCCTTTATGCAAATATTGTAGGCCCAGCAATCATTCAGGAGAAAGCATTCTACTGTTAACTTGTTGAAAATAAAAACAGTAAATGTAGTCTTCTTTCCCAGACGTGCTGCACGTTTCATTTATTTATTTATTTATTTTTGCATTTTTAAAGTGCTCACACAGCCTGCGGGCATTGAGGCTCTGTTACAGGAATTGATTTTGTTTTAGCTGCGTAATTGTTTTTTTTTTGTCTTAGTTGCGTATTTATAACGCGCTTAAGCACGGCCATTCGTGTCGTCTTGCTTCCAAGGCGAGAACGTTGCCGCTGAGCTATCCTCCCGGTCTTTAATATCTAAATAAGAAATGGAAACCACATGTTGTGAGACTTGAACAGCTATATCAATTGTGGCCACATTATAAAGTGAGCATTAAGTGCATTTCTACTCTTACTCAGATGGAACACAAATTCTTGTAAATCTTGACTTGTCATCTTAAATGATACTGATCATTGTTTCAGTATATGATCCAAGGCAAAACAAAAGTGGTGATGTGGCTGGAAGGTTTAGAATGAATCTCAGACTCTGGCATTGCTCTGGGGAACCCTCCAGACCATCAATCTTCGCCTGCCAAGCCATTACAAAAGGGGAAATAACATATGTAATCAGGCTTGGCCCACCCAAAAAGGGGCAGTCCAGCCCGAACTGCTTGGTCATATCCCTTCTGCGCAAGACACCACAAGCATCCCCAAGCATGTTTAGGCCTAGTTGAGCATCCATCAGTGAGGAGTAGCTTTGGGCTCTAGGCCCATAGGCAGCAGGTGTGCGCTATAACATTTCCTTTGGTACTCATGCTTATTAAGTGTACTAGGACTATTAAAACATGGCACTTTGATTACCTTGAAATTAGCAGTTTCTGATTGGCCCTCCCAATCTCCCAATATTCACCAGAACTATGTGTATTGTGTTTGACAGTCTGTGTGAAGGCTACGCCAATACGGTTTGATGCTTCCTTTTTGAAGAGATTAACTATGATTCTTCCTTTTGGAGGAGATTAATCACAATTAATGTATCTCTGGCGCTTTCAGACACACTATCAAGAAATCTGGCACGAAAACACTAACAAAAATCTGGTAGGCAGAGGATTCCCTTAGAATAAATTATGGGAGTTATAGGATTAACAATCTCAATTTTCTTGTAGGTCTATATAAGAGAATCACAATATACAAGATTCCATTTGAGAAGACAGGTTGACAGTAAATAGTCGATAACACCATGTGATACTGCATGGGGACAACACCTCAACCCAATATTGCTTGCAACTGACTAAATCACTGCCTTTATGGGCTTTATAAAACAAAGAAGTGCACATTAAAGACAATTGTTTACCAGATAACAATCACCAATAATGGGGATGCTTGTATGGTGCTCCTTGGAATGGCAAATAGCCAATCCCTGTGCATAAACAAGAAACATAAAGCTTTAATGATATGCAATAGTAGAACAATAGACCTTTCACCCTACTAATGAATCAAGCATTGCTTAAACATAACATGCCTGAACCTATATTCCGTGTTTTTTGTTTGTTTGCTCTGCCAATCCTGCTGGCCACACATTTACAAATATGGTATGTAATGGCAATTTATATTTTGTATATTTGTATTAATTTTTGTAACACGGTTATATTTGATGATGTAATCTTTATAATGCACATGTTTGAAATGGCAGCCTTGTGGACGACTTATGGTCAAAACACGTGTCGCCTGCAAGCAGTCATTCCAGAATCTGAATAAAAAACGTTTATGAGAAAATGGAGCTCTCTTTGGATGAATTCAAGAGATAAGGGAACTGTATCACTAGAAGATGACAATATTCAAACTTGTATTGAACTATAGCTACATTGCTGGCCCTGCGTGACTCGCCAATCCAATACTGATTAAACTATATCCTTTGGAAGCATTGGGTGGAGCATCCATGTATTGGTGATGCAGCGGGAGAGAACATATATACCTGCCATACACTTTAGAGAGCCAGAGCGCACTCACCAGCGATTCTATCCTATACAGTTTTAACATAATATACAGACACAGAATCTCCTGCTTCTGCAAAAATAAAATACTTTGTATTCAAAACATTGATTTGCAGCCACTGAATATAATCTTTTCTTGCCTAGAGAGAATTGAAAGACTTTTTGTCTCAGCAACTAGTATTTCGTCTGGGTTGCTACCTGTAACATTTCTATAAGTGACCTTGAAGTTCTCTTATGTCCCTGGTCAGATCACTCCTTTGTCCATTTTTTAATTAACAATGAACTGCCTATAAGACATAATGGGAAAGATAAAGTAACCATCTTAGCAAGAGATTTTAAGAAACGTACTCCAGAGGCGTTAAAACCTTGGATATCCACTCTGGCCCCGGAGGTTCTAAAAGCTAATTCAGTGCAAGTTATGAGTAATCTTTTTCTTCACCTTTCAGGATATCACAGAAACTTTAGCTCCATTAAAAAAGAAACAGCTATAGTACACTCGGAAATCCAATTCAATGTTTAACTCAGATTTGCAGAAGCTTAAATCGACCAAAATAAAATATTTACTTGCCTGGAGGTCAAGTCAGGATAACATTAGCCTGCAAGCTTATAAAAAAGCGGCCAAGCTTTATAAAACTGCAACTATGTTGGCTAAAAGAGATATGCTTCATAACCGAATCAATAATTCCAGTTCAGAAAGCAAGTAACTGTTCAAAATCTTAAGGGAACCGGAATCTCTGAATGAACAGTACAAGGACTACCAGCTGAAAAATGATGATTGGTACACTTCAATTCAGGACGCCATGATGGGAAAACTGGATGAAATTGAAAAGGATATTGAATCCAAAAAGCTTTCTTCAAATATTCTGTCAGATGCAGGAAACAAAGAGACATAAGGTGAGACTGTGTCACAGAATTATTAAATTTCTCCCCAATTTCAGAGATAGAGTTGGCCAATATCTATAAGCAGCTTAAAACCACAAGATGTAAGGGGGACCTCTGCTCAGCTAGAATGATAAAAGCCTGCTCTCCTACGTTAATTACGGCCTTGTGCAAATTTGTGAATTCATCTTTTGTGAAAAATCACGTCCCAGATGGGATAAAGCAAGCCTGAATAATTCCCATTCTAAAGAAACCAGGCCTATTCCCGAATACAGCGACTAATTACAGACCCATCACAAATACACCTTTTCTTTTAAATATATTGGATTGTGTGGCTTATGGTCAAATCTCCTCCCATCTGAACAATCTCCATATCCTCAACAAATATCAATCCGGCTTTAGACAAAGTCATGGGACTGAGACAGCGCTTCTGGAATTGAAATCTAATTTACTCAATTCCATGGACAAAGGCCAAGCCTCGCTCCTTATGTTGTTACATCTATCCGCAGCCTTTGACCTAGTTGATCATTCCATTCTGATCACTAGATTGAAGGAAGTGGCACAATTCTCAGATAACGCTGCTCAGTGGATCGCCTCCATTTGAGCGACAGACAGTGTAGAGATTTTAGTGGGGAGGCGGAGGCAGTGCCTGTGAACCTAGTTTATGGCATTTCTCAGGACACTTGTGTATCCCCGTCCCTTTATAATATTTTCACAGTGCCATTCTTTGATTTATTGAAGCTGAATGGCATAGCGTTAGCTAATTATGCGGATGACACGCAATGTGCTGCTAACTGAATCATATATAGAAGATGAATGCAATATCAATAAGGTCTATGATCTCATTCAAACCTGGATGCTGCAGAATGTCCTGGCCTTAAACAGGGAAAAGACGGCACACATGGTGGTGGCTGCACAGAATAAGATTTTGAAGCTAGGTCCAATCTATGAATGCTTTTCTATTGCAGACTGTAAGATTGCAGTTAAGAAGAAAGTTAAAACCTTAGGCATAGTACTGGACCAGAATCTTAATAAATATGAAGGCGCAGGTTAGCAGCCTGGTCTCTTCCTCGACGTGTTATGTAAAACTGCTGTCCCACCTACGGCCTCCCATCTCTCAAAAAAACCTTGAGACGATTGCAAGGGTGATAGTAGGTGCAAAGATCAAATATTGTACCAGCCTCCTGATAGGTATCCCGAAATCTGAGTGTAACACTTGTGTATAGGCACGTTATAAATGCCATATCATATCATATCATAACCGTCTTCAGGTGATCCAGAATAGTGCCGTTAGGGTGGTCAAATGCCTTAATTGGAGAGATCACGTCTCGGAGGCTAGACCGAGACTACATTGGCTCCCGGTGGCAGGAAGAGTAGAATACCGCCTGTTGTTAGTTACTCATAAATGTCACACGGGACCCATGCCAGCTTACCTGAAGGATCTTCTCTCCGAGAAACATAATCTTCGATCTCTCAGATCTAATAACATGCATCAATTGTAGACACCTTTATGCAACACCAGTAAAGCATTGAAAAATGCCTTCATCAAAGCTGCCCCCAGAGCGTGGAATTCTCTCCCGCGTGACCTAAGGGAAGTCAAGTCCACTGAAATCTTCAAGAATATTTTTTAAAAATGTTTTTATTCTGTTAGCTCAGCCATTTCTGGCTATCCCTAATCAGCTGTTTAGTTGAACTAAGCTCTAACACCTGTTCTTTGTCCTAGATGTTGGTTTGTTTTTTGCTGTGTGCCCTTAAGCCTTCGGGTCCATGGCTGCGTGTTACAAGTGTAAAGTAAAGTAAATATGTGTGCTGCCTGGCCATCTAGCCATGAAAACAACAGCCCAAGAGCTCTCTTGGATGCATCAGACACAAACCTAATTTAACAAGGCAGAGACACTAAAACAAAATGGCTGAGCACTCAGGAGCCTATTTATTGATACAATGGTTCATATGTGTGCTCCTTTCTCACTCTGCCATGTACTTAGCAGTCCATGGACTATCTAGAATGACGTATAGCCAATGCCTAGTTCAATAATAATGGCTGAAAACGTTATGTTAACAGCAGTTGTTAAGCTTATGTTTTCTTTTCAGTTTAGGACGTTACACCCCCATATTAACACATTCATGTTGGTTACATTTTCTTTGGGGTTCAATGGCACAAAGCTTAACTCACAGACATTTGTCATGAGCATTGATAGTTCAAACCCTGCTAATTGGCTTTGTTTTGGGTATTATGATGTAACCAACTGGTTAATAAGGCCCACTTGCTTAATCAACCAAGCATTTCCCCCTCCCCACTTTTAGCAGGTGCATTCCTCTGCCATGATGATACCATGGCTAGTGTCTAAGATAAGGGCCATAGGGATGACCAAATAGAGTACTGCTCCCGACTTTCCTTTAAGTATTTAAGTAATTACTGGAAAAGATGTTAGTAAAAAAGGAAAACACTTTTTAGTCAGTTTATTGAAATTATGTTAAAGGTGAACTATTCCTGATTGCAGATAAACAACCCACCTCCCCGGTAATTCCTCCACTGAACAACTTTCATTTGGTGTGTCATTTGGCCTTTGGTCGTGATCACTGTGACCATGAACAGGTCCATGCATGGCGTGACTGTCTGCAACTCAACAGAGTACTACCATGTTCATTCTATGTGTACAAAGACAGTAGCCCCTAACTGTTGATGTTATCCTAATCGTGCTGTTCAGCACCCGCTGCTCCCCAGCTAGGTGTGTGCTATATAAACATGATATAATAATAATAATAATAATAATAATAATAATAATAATAATAATAATAATAATAATAATTATAATAGTGACAATATATATGCAGCAGCTTAACGGGGCAGTGGAGGTGATGAAAACTGTAATTGCACACGATTTCGGCCTATACAATGCGGTCTTTACTTTTCATACAGTAAACCACTATTCCAGAAAATGCAGTACTACACCCTCATAGCCTTCAGAAAAGCAGTGAAAACCACTTTATTTTAGTAAATCCTACTTAAAATAATACTACAATTTGAACAATGTCTGTAATATACAACTGTACCCACGCTCACTGTTTCCATGTAACCTCAGAACTTTAGCTATGTCTGTAACTATGTCTCCACTGAGTTCATGATACTCACCCATGCCAAGTAAACTTTCTTGTAACAGCGCTACGATGCCCGAGGGCAGCTGTGTGCTTTAAAAATGCAAATAAATAAAATAAATAAATAAATACACTCAGTTGTGCCTCATTTGCATGCTGCCATATCCCCAGAATGTTTTAGTTTTTTATCCCCACATTTGCACAATTGGTCACAATTTCCCATATTGTGTTTCACAAATGGCTGAGATAGGGGAGAGTGCTGCGTGGATGGAAATGTGATTTTTGCCATGCTGAGTTTGCCATTTGTCAGAAGAGCAGCAACAGTTAATTTGGTGGCAATTACTTCTCCAACAGGCATTTTATGGAATACAAATGTTTTTTGGGTCAAAAACACATTAGTTGACAACATTTCTGCACAAGGCCGTAGTGTATGAGACACTTGAGCAGCCAGAAATTCACATTATATGAATGCACCATGCCATGTGGCTTTCTTAGCGTGCACCTCTGGGTACTGTTTAACATTGATATCCTACTGCTCAACACACCACTTTTTATTTCCATTCCCAAAATGATTGGGGCAAAGACCAGCCCCAAAGTGAAGGAGCTTTACAGTGTGCGCTAGAGTGAACTCGGGAGTCTCACTCACTTGGGCAGTCATCGACTACCACACTAGGGACTGAGCCCTTCCACAGAAGTGAAAACTAAAGCACAAGGATGAGTGTTGTCATGAGGCAATGAGGTCTTACAGTCTGAATGGCTGTGGTATGGGGATTAGGGGTGTGACAACCTTTCACAACTAGTAATGTATGCTTTATCTTTCTTCTTGCGTACTGTATGTAGTACACATACTTTGGACCCAATCCTAACCTCTGACTTCATCCTACAACCACACTACTAGCCCAGCACATTCATTCACATCCAGCACTTTGCTACAGTAACATTACCTTCAGCTTGTGCTTCACCTTAGATGTCTGTGCAAGATTACAGATGAGCTGCTCCAAGAATGTGGTGAGAGGACTGTGTGGCAGAAGCAGGGGATCCTGTTGCAAGATCACAGGGTCAAGTTCAGCATGGGAGTCATCTACCATGATCCCCTTGCTCCGGGCTGAAAGTTGGGTTGATTACTGGACTTTTCTGAATATCCCTCTGTCTGTTTTTCTGGGAAGATGTTGCGTGCACTGTCATATTCCAGATTAGATACAATACTGTCTTTAACCATGCCATATTCTGTCTCCTGGTGCTTTCCTTTCACTTCCTCCTTGTGCAATAAATTTGAGTGGTAACCAGGATGCAGCTCATTTATTCGATTCTAATCATGCCTTATTCAGATTCAATTGGCTAAGCTGTCCCCCGATGTATATGTTTGGCTGGTAACCAGGATGCTGTTAATTTCTTTAATTATAACATGGTTTATTCATATTCCTTAGGCTTCACTTTTCCCCTGTGCATTATGTTTGTGTGTTCACCAGGACACTATTATTGTCTTTTATTAGAACAATACCTTAGTCTGACCGATCAGGCCACGCCCTCTGATCCATGATTTCAATAAAGAAAAGCTGGTAGCACGCATAAAGATCTGAGCAGAGATGGGAGAAGACTTGAAGAATATTCTGTTCCACAGAGTAGATTCCTGTTGCCCTAGAACACCTCAACAGTACATCATTCAGGAGCAGAGGGCACCTTTTGAGAAAGCCTGCCACAAAGTATCCAGTCAAAGTACAAAGGGCAAGTACCCCCGATTTATTCTTAAGGCATAATGGACACAGCTAATGTAAAGAGCACATCATTAAATAGGGTATGTTGCCATATGCCGGATGGATTACTTAGGCAACCTTTGAAGATTATGCGTCTTATAGGACAATGACCATAAGTCCCCTTGTGTATCAGCCTTAATGGTGGAACAGGTGCTTTTTGGGACCAAGCCCCTGTGGAATCTCCCGATCCAAATCTGAATCAATTGATCTGGACACAATTTAAGAGGTCCTCAAATGTGTGGGCACAAGCCCACCAACCTGGCAGAACCCTTGTGCTGAATCTCAACAATTTGATTGCACGTTTTGACCCAGTCACATTTGTAAGGACAATACCCACATTAAGAAGGTCTTCCCTGTGACCAGGGAGCGCAGTGAGTTCATGACCATGATTTGAATGGACTGTATGTCATCCCATTTGTTTATGCATTATTACATTATTACTTATGTATATCATTGATTCAAAACATATATGTTCCAACCATATTGCTTTGTTGATTGGGTTATTGGTTCCATGTACTTTTCCTCTAACAGGTACAACAACACAGACTCTCCCAAAAAGCATTGCCAAATGTTTTTTTCTGGGAGCAAGAACACAGGTGCAGCACAGTACGGTAAAGTGTATGCAATACAAGGTTCATATTACTGTACGCAGCATTATCGTACTGTCCAGTAGCGAATTGTTGCCTGCTGTACAGTGGAATTGAAGAGTGTGGAGGTGAAGGGGATATCAGAGTTGCCGGTCAGAGTTTGCATGCGGAAATATGTATGGCTTTTGGTGTACCAGCCACTTGTTTTGGGGTCAAGGGCAAGCAGAGAGGGGGTGGATGTGAGAACGTTGACAACTGCCAGTGGACCAACCTCTGTTCTCAAGGACCAAAGACGGGTATGAGGCTACAGGGGTTGGGATGCTTGACAGCTGCCAGTAGACCAGTCACTGGTCTTGAGGACTAAGAGGACAGGGGTGCAGTGGGACAAAAGGACGTCAGTGGGCCACTCGTTCTCACTGCAAGAATGTATGTTATTCTTACAAACTAGGTGTGTTTACACTCAAACATGGCATGCACCAAGACGAGGATGGTGGTCCTCATAAAAAGAGGAAGGGAGATCTTTTTTTCTGATCCATCAATGATCTCCCAACTGCACTACTGCTCATACTGCTCAAAAGTTAACAAATGCTTTTATAGCATGCAGGACATATTGCCCCGACAGTGCTTGAAGATAATAATGATGATGATTTGCTCTGCCTCTGAGGAAATGGCTGGAATCAAACAGCACAGTGGGGCATTTTGTGATGCCAAACAGCTGGCGACTGGGCAAGGAGCCATCAGGACATGTATGGGGGTGGACGAGAAGATGAGGTAGTCAGGTGGAGTTGGGTGTGAAGAAAGTGGGGAACTTGCTTGGGGACATGTGAGGGGATGGTGAGGGTTACGTTAGTGTTAACAGGTGAGGATAAAGAAAAGGAGTTGGACCTAAGAAGGCAAGATGTGAGAAGGCAAGCAGGGTTACGGGTGACTTTAAACTTGGAGGAGGTGCAGAAATTGCATCTGGTCCGGTACATAGCTCATTTCAGAATAACCCTACTGATGCTCCTCTACAATTTCAATTTCAAAGATGGGAGCAGGCACCCCAGCACTCCACCAGTCTTTCCAAAGTGTCTGTACTGTGGTAGCTTGGTGAACATCAGTGGGGCCGTAAGCGAATAGTTGTATAATAGTGTGGAGGGGTTAATTCTTCAGGAAGTCTTGGCTGACCACGTCCCCCTCAGGAAGGCAGACACCATTCTGGGGTGGGGATGCACCTTAACAGTTTTATACTCCTCCCTTTTCATGGTGCAGTTACAGTTATGGCTCCTTCTCTGGTGTGAGACTGCCTATGTGTGGGATTCCTGCAAATAAACATAGCCTTTAGCATAAGCAATGCTTATCTGCGTTGAGTTTGCAACAGGAAAACATCACCTTATTCGTTTTGAAGCAACACTTTTTCAGTGCACATTGAAGTGAATCGCTCTCAAGTGAGGAAGTCAGGATTTGAGACAGTTTATGAGGTGTCTAAGATGTGCAAGGGATAGATAGTGATAGAGGGTGCAAGGTGGGGGGTGCAAGGCTGTGCTCAGATGTAAAGAAGAGAAGAAGAACGCTGCATACTTATAGAAAGGAACCCAACAAATCTCCACTCCCCCCTCAACAGCAGGCTGCAATTCAACTATTTGAGTCATCCCTTATGCTCTTGTAACAGGACTCTTCAAGAGCCCGAAATCACCTCTTCCTTATTCAATTAACCAACTAACCTCTGTATCTACCAGGATACTTACAATATACTCTTGGTATCCAGCACATACAACAGCAGTAGGGGTACTTGAACCACTTTAAACCAAATTAAGGTTGGGAGGGCTACTCATAGCTCAGAGCATGATTTGGCACATCTATAGCCTTTTCGCACACACCCTCAATATCAGAGGCTCTCCCGGTTCCCCAGCGCAATCATGAAAAAGCTAGGGGTCTTTGTATCTGAATTCAACATAAACTGGACACTAAGGATCTAGGTATTTCCAGCCTTCACTCATCAACACCAGCGGTTTTGCTCCCCCCTCTAGCTATTCCCCACTCACCCCCCTCTTGTCTTGTACAGCCATATGCAATCCGGCTTCCAAATGGAAGAGGTGTGCTACACATGACCACGTTACATTATGTTAAATTCCTAAAAACACGTTATGTGGTCATACATATATAGTATCTTCATGTTATTTCTCAAGTGTGTGATGTAGGTCATACCTGAATTGCATGATATGGGTCATACATATATTGCCTAATAGAGGGTCACACCAATGCACCCAGACTGGGGTCGTGGGGGGTACCTCTTATTTTGCCATCAATTGCATACTGCTTGTATGGGTTATGCCTACACTGTCTGTTAGGTGTAATTTCTATGCTGCCTTGGATAGTGCATTCGTATACTGCCTAATGTGACTGACAACTATGTTGAATAAAGGTGTCCTTCCACTTCTTATTAATATTAACAATTCAGTTTAGGGGTATGTTGCCTTTGGCTCTCCAGATGTCTTGTACTACAATTCTTATCATCCCAAACCAGCATAGCTAATGAAGAAGTAGCATAGGAGTCATAGTGTCATGGACACGGATCCTCAAATCAATCTTTCTCTCTTTGACTGGCGCCTGCCGGCCCTCATCATCTTCCTACCTTCCCCTGCTACTCCTCCTTCCTCCTTTTGGGCGATTTCTATCCTGCCTGATGGGAGGTGGGGGGAGGGAGGGGATCACATCTATGTTATTACAGCTTGTTTCTATGATGGATGTCGTACCCACACAGTCTGATGGGGGTTGTTACATTACCTACTTGTGTAATTCGTATAGTGACTGATGAACACTGAATCCATACTGACTGCTGGGGCAATTCGTATTACCAATTAATGCAGGTAATAGAGCTAATACTCAATGAGAGCTTCTATCTAAACTGCTTGAGGTGAGATAACATATGGTGTATTTCTCATTCTCCTTGTTCGAGGCACATCTATACTGTCTTATTGGCTGATGTATATGCTCTCTGGAAGCACCATTCTCACAGTGCCTGACTGCGGTCACTCTGAAAATGCATGTTTAGATCATTTCATCATTTCTACACTGAAGATTGCTCATACAGATAGTTTTGTGACTGAGTCATAACTCTTTCTCAAGGCCAGGAGGAGGCTCTGCAGCCCAGGGAATCCTGCCTCCGAGGGCATTGACAGAGACATATGCTACTTAGAAGTGGTACAAGGTACCAGCTGCAGAGTCCCCACTCCAAACCTCAGGACATGCCAGGGCCTGATTGATGTGACCTCTCAAACTGTTCTTCTCCAGCATGTGCCTTGGTTTTCACAGACTGCAACCCCCTTCAATGCGTTTGAAACCAGCCTTTTACATGCCCAAATCTCTGTACTCTTGTCGTCTTGCTTCAGGGTATTGGTTTGCAACTTGCATCTCTTCTTGGGTGATTGTACCTTTTCAATATCTATGACCTCTGCAGCTGGGAAGTGCTTAGCTGTGCAAGAATCCAACATATGGAATACTGTACCCACTTAACCGAGACATGAACCAAAACTCTTCACTTTTACAAAATAACTGAAAACAACAATTTTCATTCCTTTGTTCTTTCAAGGTCTTTTACGTCCATTCTGCCTTTTTATTATAAGTTCTGGTTCAGAACCATATGCTGTGATGTTATAGTTGTGTTTCTCTTGTATGATTGTCATATTCATGCCCACCCTGGCATTCATGTCAGTTCAATCAATTAGCATAACATCAATGCTTTATCACATCCGGGCCTCATCCCTATTTAAGACAACAAAACGAAACACATAGACATAAGCAATGAGTACACAATACATTCATTTCTTGTAATTTTGTTTGAACTACAGCAACATTCTACTAGGAATGTGCTGAACATGCTGCATAGATTAATTGCATTCTAGGTCAAGACAGCTTTTCTCATCTCTGGCTGGAAATAAAGTGGATTTTATGTCCACATTTTGCATACATTACTTAGTTGTCACACAAGTGATTCAATGAAAGGTGTGATTTGAAATGTTATGAGCTGTCAATAGACAGGAAACAATATATACATTGACTCACTCCACATTGATATTCGGGCACCATGTGTTTGCTAAAACCTGGCTATTTGTAGCACCACCATTGCCATACATGAGTGACCAAGATTAGGGGCTTCCTCGTGTGCATTGGCGGCCATTGGGGTAGTTTCTCTGACCCCAAGTTGGGAAAGGGTACTTGGGTGCCACTTTTTGCAGGCCTGTCCCATGCGTTGATGTTGTTGTTATTATTATTATTATTATTATTATTATTATTATTATTATTATTATTATTAATATTATTATTATTTATTTGTTGTATTGCACCATATGCCCATGGGCCTCAGAGCGCACAATTGATAACACAAGACAAGTAAAACAGGAAAGACACTGTCAATAAGTCATTGAGGGGGTTATGCTACAGGCACAGGTTGTCATTAACCCGGTTTAAGGTTGAACAGGTAGGTTTTCACACCCTTCTTAAATTCTGTCAGAGATTGGGAAGCTCTTAGGGCTAGAGGAAGCGCATTCCATTCTTTGGGTGCTCGAACATCGTAACTGGCCACCATATTTGGCCAGCCTGAACCACGGTTGCTTGAGTTTATGGCTGTCAGTAGAGCGCAAATGCCTAATTGGGTATTTACACTCTGGCGGTCTGAGCGATATTGGTGGACAGTGAAGGACCAGCATTTGAACGAGAGAGCTAAAGGCTTTAGAGAAATCCTGTGCCTAATAGGAAGCCAGTGTAGGGCCCTTCTTGAGTCGGTTATATGGTCGCATATAGATAAACCACAAAGAGCTTGTACAATGCTGTTCTAAGTAGTTTCAAGCGAGTGGAGATTAGCCTGGCACATCCAGATTAGAAGGCTATTTCAGTAGACGAGGCTGGAGTTTATTAAGGCCATGGCCAAGAGTGATCTCTTGTTGATGGAGATGGATGGTCTGATTTGATTTAAGAACTTAATGATATAGCCACATGACGATCGTGTATGTGCCACCTGGGCCTTCATTGTCAATTCTGCATCCAGGTGGACGCCCAGGGTCTTAGCACATCTGGTCACCATGATCTTGTTTCCTGTGATGTTAAAGCTTTCATAAGTCCCGTTTCTTGTGCTGTGGCCCAGTTGCCACAATCAAAAGCTCTGTTTTCTCGCTATTGAGCCCAAGGCAGTTTGAGGCCATCCATGATTGGATGGCAGCATACGCCCCATTCAAGGTCTCAGAATCCTGAGCATAATTGCCAGACAGCTCCGTGACCACATGGGTGTCATCCGTGTAGTTGATATAGCAGGTACCCAAGCAGTCTAGGAGGCTTAGCAGAGGCCTGATATAAATGTTAAATAGGGATGGTGATATACATGATTCCTCCAGCACTCCCACATTAATGGTGGTTGAATGAGATTGGGCATTTTCTACTGCCACTCTTGAGACTTTAGGGCCCAGGAAAGCGGCAATCCAATATGTGGCTCTGTTGGAGCAGCAGGCCAGACCTTTAAGTCTGTCAACAAGTATGGGATGGTCGACAATGTTTAATGCTGTTGAGAGGTCTAATAGCATTAGCAAGGCGGGTTGCCCTATTTCCGCTGTACCTTTGAGGTTGGATTTGAGATTCAGGAGGGCTGTTTCTGTCCCATGTCCTGCTCTAAACCCTGATTGATGGCTGCCTAGGATGTTGCTCTTCTCTATAAAGTCCTGAAGTTGTAAGTAAGCCACTCTGTCCAGGATCTTGAGCAAGAATGGGACATAAGTTATAGGCCGATAGTTTTTGCCCATGGTGAGACCAAAGGTGGTCTTTTTCAATAGAGGCGTAATCCAAGCATCTTTATTTATTTATTGTGGATTTGTAAGGCACTTATACACCAAGTAAATTGTGTTTCAAAGCGCCCACAGGACAACGGGGAGGAAACATGAGAATGAGAGGCAAATATAATAACAATGAAGAGAAAGAAATGTGCAAGTGCAGTCAGAACATGCAAGTGATAATGGCACTGTGCCCTGACTAAATGACAGATGGACCATTCTGGTGATCCACGGGTTCAAGACACCTAAGGACCCTTTAAAGAATGTTGGCAGGGAAGATGTCTCCCTTGCAGGATTTGGGTTTCAAATCCGCAACTATCTTAGATATTTCAATTTCAGAGCAGTGTCTGAAGTTGAATTTGGCTGTGAGGGGATTTGTACAAGGACTAGCAGAAGTTGATATAGCCATGTGGGGGCCATTAATCGTGACATTGAGATAATGGGGCCAATTCATGGAACAAATGTGCGCTGAAAATCTTGGCGCAAGCTGGCGCGAGCGTGAAAAAGCAAGCGCATGCGCATAAGTGTGATTCATCGAAGGGCCTGCGTGTGTTTACTCTGGGATGTGCGCCAAATCCGAGTGTGGCGCACACGGGCGCACACGTCACAGCAACATCCCGAATGCTGTGCATGGGTGTGCACAGCTAAAGCACACAACGTGTAGCGTACACACAAAAAGGGGGCGGTACACGGGGCGGAACACGCAGAATGGGGAACAACGGTTGAAAATGAGGGCGTAACTGGGGAAGTACTGCTGGGAAATACACGGAACGCCCACATGCAAGCAAACTACACGTATTCATGGAATCGAAAGGAGAAACACACGCACATCAAAAGAAACGCACAGGCCTAAACACGTCCGCCACACGAAGGCAGGCAGAAGCGTCCGGGCACAGCATAACAGTGCGCACAAACAACAAACACGTATATACAGCTACGATGAATGTCCCATTCTATGGCCCCTTAGGAGAAATGACGTGTCACGCAATGCTCAGGCACCCCAAAATACAAGAAAAACGTATACGCAACCCCTGTAGCCCACGCGCGCGTAAAAAAAACTCACGCAGTAAGCTGTGGCATCCAGGAACACAAAAAAGCATAAGCGATCAACACGTGGGCTACAATGACCCCAATAAATGGGGTACGCAACAAACAGTGGAACCGCAGTTGGGAAAATAGCGTGCAATAGCAATAGCGTGCTTGACTCACCGTGTGCGTGTAAAAGAAATACGTGTAGGCACTGCAACCGCTGTGAAGTAATCGCGTGTGAACCCCAAAGTAGGAAAAACACACGCATCGGTCTGAAAGCACATACATCGCGCTGCAGACCCACGAGGACCATTAACACGTGCAGAAGGAAACGCCCGTGTGTGTCATGTCACTTATGCGTTTACACGCTAAGGGCCTTTCCTCGAATTACACGCTGACGTGCTGTTTTTTCACGTGCCAAACCACTCCGTATCAAGCTGGCCACGCGACAACACACGGAAGACCACGCTCCTGCCCAGAAGGCTGAATTACTGCCCCCTAGAGCCCCGAATAGCCTACCATGAGCCATCTGGTGCTGGCTGCCTGCCTGCTGCCAACGTGCCCTGCCATTTGGTGCCTGCACATCTGCCATCTGCAGGGGTCCAGTTGCTGTGACCACCCCTGCTGGAACAGAAGACTCCCGACTGGTGTTCCATCGCTCCACAGCCCAGCCCCAGGACCCAGTTGCCCACCCATACCTGCTTCGGGGGTTGCCATGTCCGAACCAACACCATCTGGCACCAGTGGCAACCCCCCAGCACAGAGGCCGAGTGCTACCAGCGTCAGTGAAAAGGAAGTTGGTATCCTGGTGGAGCAAGTCCTGGGGCATTATGATGCCCTCTTCACACCATCACGCGCCGACAAGGAAGGATGGAAGAGGATCTGGAAGGACATAGTCGGTGCCATCAACGCGGATGGAGTGCCACCCTCCGACATCAAACATGTCCAGAAGCGCTGGGAGGACTAGAAGTCCAGGACCCTCAAGAGGGCCCGGCACCTCTTGGAGGCAGCAGATGCAGTGGGGTGCCGGGTCCAGTTTACCACCCAGCAGAAGAGGGTCATGGAGCGCATTCGCCCAGTGCTTCAACACCAGATCCCCAGGATGCAGGCACGTCTGGAGTCGAGCGGCAAGTGGCCATGGATTCACGTTTAAAAAAGGGCATGTTGCAGTGTGTGTGCAGGGACATGATGGTGCTGCATGCGAGTCCAGTCAGGCGTGACCCACATGGATGGTGTATGTGTTACAATGCATCATGCGGAGCAGCATGCGGAACGCACACTGTAATGCTCACCTGGTTCCCACGGGGGCGCTGGTCTAGTCTGGATTGCTGTGGCCTCTTCTAGCGTGATGCGCAGGACCCGGAACACCGATTGGACAGGACCTCCAAATCGTGCTTGCCTGGCCCATAGGAATATCCTTCTGCGGATGAGAAAGGGGATTAACAGTCTGCAGAATAGTGTGCTAGCTCCCCCATTTCCCCCTTCCCCCTTCGTTCCTCTCTAACTTCCTCCAAACCCCGGTTTAAGCTCACCTTATGGTTTGGAAGGATGAACTCTCCATCCTGCTTCTGGTGTAGGGGCGCGTGTTCGTCCAGTTACTTCACTGGTTTTCAAAATGGCGCTGGCAAAATCCACTTGACTTTCCTGAGCGATGGGCCGTAAGTATGAAAGTTCAAGTGAGGCCCCCTTTATGTTGTCTTTCTAACCTGTGATCTGTCCTTTATTTCAGGTGCAGAATGAAGGCGATGCGTCGAGGGGTTAAACTGCCGAGGTGAGTAGTGATGAGGGCGATCCCTCTAAATGTCCTTATCATTCCCCAGAAATGTCTCTTGTCCTTTCCCCATAGGGGCCGGGGTACGGTACCTGCCAACAGGGCGGCGCCGACCCGAAATGTGGAAGAAAAGCCAGTAAGTATTATGGCTGTTAATCAGGCTTTCCTTCTGTGTTCCTTCTGCTCACCTTTTGTTTCTTCCTCTCTCCCCTAGGTGCAGAGATGTGGCGTCCGATGCTGACAGCCGCGATGGAGCCGGGAGATGTCTCGAGGACAGGTGAGTGAAGCGTGGCGCTGCAGCGAGCAACGCGATGCTTTTAAATGGAAGTCTTTCTTCAGGGATGCTGGCGAGAAGATTCCGGATGCAGGTAAGAAGTTTGAAATAGTCCTTGGTTTTCACCTTTCTCTTCTCTTCCTTCCTTGCAGGTCTTCCAGGTTCGAGGCGGGCGTGGCTGGAGTCCAGGAGCAGGAGCAGACACAGTGAGCGTTAAGCTGCAGGAAGCAGAACAACGCGAAGTATGAGCTGCTGTCTGGGCGTGGCTTAAATAGCCTCCAAAGAAGTCCTAGGTATGTATCCTTCCCCAACTAGGTATGTATCCTTCCCTGGCCACGCCCGAGTGAAAAAATAGTCCCTATGAAAAAATAGTCCCTTTCAGGTCTCAGGGAGGCCTGAAGCATGCAGCATGGTCTGCATCAGGTAAGTGCACAACACACCTCCCTTTATGAGCCTGAGAGATGCATTTACAACAGGTTTTCTTATTGGATGGAGGTCTTCCTTTTAACATCCGCTGATAATTTTGTTGGACGCAGTTCGAAAAGGCCAGTTCCCATTTCTATATGCTTTAGCGCTACACATGGGTAGCAATGACATGGCACGTTGAGGTAGGCATTAAGTTACAGAATTCATATCACATGAGTTTGCATTTTTGGCAAGGTGTTTCAAGGACATCACTATATTTTGGTCTGAGATGATTCCTAGACAGCGTTGGGGCAAAGGGATCCACCCTGCAGCAATCAACACTTCTGTGAAGAAACAGAACATTGATCTATCGAAGTCCACTCACTCCCAGAAGTTGCATGAACTGTTAAGGCTTCACTCCCCAGTGATGGTGTACATCTTTCACATGAAGAGATGAATCGGTTATTTCATGATTTACTGGTGGTATTCACAAGTACCTTTTCCTTAGCATTGGAGGGATAGCTGTTAGACAGTGGCCTACTAGCCCTGTGGGGCTGCTGATGGGACCTTTACAATGTTATATGGAGATAGTATGACCATGACCATTTATGAACTTGCTATATGAACTACGTGATACGTGGGCTGTGGGTGAGGGGTCCTCCCCATCCAATAGGTAAGCACGCAGGCATGGATGGTTGGCTGGGGTCTTTCAGGTGCCCATCAGGGAGGAAGGCGGATCCCGGTTTTGGGTCTTCAACTGCCTGCTTTGACATTTGACTTTTCAATTCACCCTAGATCAGCTCAGACAGCTAGTAGGCCAACAGGCTTCTAGTGGTTCAGAAGGAGCTGCAGGGGTCATGGTCAATTTAAGTTGTTTTAAAATGTAGCAATCAGGTGGGGTACCCATCATGTTTTTAAAAAAACTGTTATGCAATATAAGGTCACCTGTTCTCCTCTAAACGACTTTACCTGTATTTTTTATGTGGTACTTTTGATGCCATGAACATCCACAAATGTTCTCCCAATGATGAAACTGGTGGATGAGAACACCACAGCAGTCCTAGCATGTCTCTTACTCTTCACTACAAGTATGAAAGATTGTTCTTGAAAACCCTTTATGTAGCCTCCCAGAATCAAAGCTGGAACCCGGTGTCCATGTTTGGGTCCCTTTACAGAGATGAGAGGGGTATGGAACGCTGTTTCTATTGGTGCTGGACTTCAATTGTTCAAACCAGTTAGGGAAATGCGTGTAGCACAGTCAAAAGGATAAGTCATGCTAGCTGGTAGGTGTTAGCAGAGTTGATTTTATTTGCATGAAGTTACTCAATTTAACTGAGCACCAATGGTGATGTTCACATAGAAAAGAACCGACACATGTTTCGACCATCAGGTCTTTATCAAGGCCATGCGAAAAGGATGAATCTTGTTGCTTGGGTAAGGGTGTTGGATAGTCACTGTTAGGCCTGTTAAGCCTCTGATACAAGTTGAGCGGTCACAGAGATCTGTAGATCAGTCCCGCAGGAACCCTTGACTAGGCAGCAGGACACACCATCAAAAATTGTATAAGATCAGCGCAGGGGTCCATCGCTCTTTGAATGCTCTCGCCACTTCCTTTCTGATTCCCTTTACAGAGAGTCAACCAAGCATTCCACATGTGGACATGTTTGATACTATCACACACAAAACATATCCCAGTAATCCAATCAATTGGTAACAACCCATTAATAAAACAGCATATTCATCACACGCAATTAAGCCTCACCCTAAATTCTTTATAAACACTTTGTCACTAACGTATGAAACTGTGCCTCCCTACTGTACAACAGGATTTTAAAGCTCAATGCTAATGTCATTGCCATACACCAGTCCCAGTTAGCCTGAATAAAACAGAATGTCTGTATTTTCTCTAATAAATACCATTGCAGTGATGGTTTTTCCTTCACACAGATCACCTCATCATAACTGTCTCTCACATGAATCCTTTTGAAACTAAAGCTCAATCTTCAGTCATCCTGTGGTGCTGAATATGACCTGGGAATGTATGTCAAGCCATTTACAGATACAAATGGATGCACAGTGTTCAGTTTATGGTGTAGACTGAAATCCCTCACCAAATCTGAGGTACGAGCAACTCAGGAAAAATGCAACAGAATGAACACACTTTTTATTGAAAAAATATACAAAATCCAAGAGACCATTGAATCAACTTCTCACAGCATTAGAATCCCCTGCACCTCCCTGGCATGCATGCTGTCCCTCAGGACCGAGTTCTCTCCTCTCTTTCCCATAGATCTCTTAAAAATGATTGCCTCCCTCCAACCTACTTCTTAATCTGATGATATAATTCTGGACTTGCATCATCAAACAATTGACGGGCCCGACGCTCAATGCACTCCTCAGCATCATCAATGCCTCCCTCAAAGAAGGATCATTCCCGGACACCCTCAAACGGATCTCATATCACCTCTTTTGAAAAGAACAATCCTAGAACCAGATGACTTGGCCAAATACAGGCCCATTACGAAACTCCTGTCTATTGGGAAAATCGCAGAAAAAGTGGTTGCTACACAACTCTAATTTATAATTGTTCTTTTATAACACGCTTAATACGAGAGATTGGTTTATAAGTGCAGAATTGGGATTCAAACCTGTATTACGCCACCTTGGCTTGCTTCCAAGACAAACGGGTTTCCCTTGAGCTATGCCCCCTTGCCAACTACTCACCAGAATCAAAGAACTCCACCTCCTAAATGACTATCAGTCAGGGTTCCGCCCAAAGTGCAGCACAGAGACAGCCACCATTCAGGTGATGGATGATGCTCTCTAAATCATGGAAAAGGGTGACTCATGCCTCCTCGTCCCCCTTGACCTCTCATCTACATTCAACACTGTTGACCACTGCATCCTTCTCTCCCTCCTTGCTGACAGGATGTTATTCTCTAGCACTGTTCTGAATTGGTTTACCTCCTACCTCTCAGGCAGACACGAGGCTGTACAGAGTAACTTGTTGCATTCTAACTGACTCCAGGTCTCCTGCGGAGTCCCCTAAGGCTCCATCCTCTCACAAATCTTTTGTGACTTTTACGTGGAGCCTCTTGCACACTCTTCAAAGATCCCAATATAGCATCCACCAATACACAGAAAATAGTGTGCAGGACATCATTCTGCTCCACAATTAACTAGCCATCATCCAGTCTTGGATGTCGACTGCCTACCTCAAACGAAACCCATCCAAAACCAAATTTGTCCTCATCGGTCCTCCCACTAAAAAACAAATTGTCCAACAATGGCTCAATGAAATGTGCCTAGAAAGATTTGATCCAAAACGGTCAGCAAAATCCTTAGGCTTCAACATTGACATCAATCTGTGCTTCCAGAAACACACAGCTAAGAAGGCCCAAATGGCATATTTCAGAATCTCTACCCTTTGAAAAATCAAACCCTTCATCCCTCCCACCACAAGACTTCCGGACCATAGTGCAGGCCCTAATGGTCTCGCACATCGATGGGGGGAAATGGTCTCCTAACAGTGCTCCCAGCTGTTCACTTGGCTCCAGTAAAAGCAGTCCACCACGCTGCAGAAAGCTTTATTACAGGAGCACAGAAATGTTACAGAATTACCCTCAACCTACGCAAACTACATTGGCTTCCACTCCAAACCAGTATACTATTCAAGACTGCAAGTACTATCTAAATAGCAATCACGAATAGCACCCCAGTTTACCTAGTGGCTAAACTCCACATATCTGGTGGCATACTCTCCTTGTGCAGCAAATCGACCAACCGGCTTGAATCACAACTCGTCCGCAAGGAGAAAACCCTCAGACAATCCTTCTCTTGTCATGCACACACAGTCTGGAACTCGATCCCAGTGTCGACTTGTAATGTCCCCACAATTCTCCAATTTGCAAATCTCTTAAAACATGGCTCTTTCAACAACACCTGACCAAGGACAGATTTCAATGAACGCACATACCGATGCACAGATCTCACAGTACTGTGCTACTGTTAAAAGATGCCAGCCCAAATGCCGGCTACCCACACTCTGTACAGCACTCTGCGCTTTAAACAATAAAATAAACTAAAAATAAAATGTGTATGCAAGGTGGGCGGGTAGATCGAAAACAGAGCAATACTGCTGTGCTCATCTACCATAGGAAAACAACTACATAGCATTATTTTAATTTTGTAATGCTTTTACAAGGTTTATAATCAGTGGAGGGGCACCACACTGCTGTTTTACATATTCATTTTATATAGACTATGCTAAGAGATGTGCTGAAATGCGCTTATAGTGCCCTTTTTGAATCCCTCCACAAGATAAGGGGCCTCATCACAAGCTTGCCGGTCCAGAAACAATGGTACTGGTAAGCTTGCCGGTACCGTTGTTTCCAGACCGGAAAATGACGAGTTCTGCAGGCGGTGCCTTCCCGCCCACCAGGTCCGACCTGACGGGCGGAACGGCACCCCGCCCGCAGACCTTGACGGTAGCACGGGCACCAATCTGAATGGTGCTGGTGCTTCCATCCTCCTCATTCCCATTGAGTCCAATGGACTCAAATGGGAATGGGGAGTAATTTTTTCCGGTGCCCAGCAATGGGCAATTACCGGGTCCGCCAGGGCTGTAATGGCCATTGTTGGGCGCCGGAAAAAAAATGACTCTGGCGGCAGCCGTGCAGTTTTTACAGGCACGGTTACCGCCAGACTCATAATGAGGCCCAAGGAATTACCGATTCGATTGAGGGGTTCTCTCCGCATTCAGTTGTATTCAAACTACCTATTAGTCCTTCCTTGTACCATCTTGCACTTTGAAGTGCGGTTACATGCAGCGCTTTGCAAAACCCATACAAATGAACAAATACATAAGATAATGACTATGGATGGGGTTCTGGGTTGGTCATGGTGACCTGAGAGCCTTTTAAACACTAAATCCAGACCCACAGCCCCTGCCCTCAGATGTCTTAAAACTGCATGCAGATCTGTCTTCGGGATAAGGGGTAACATGAAACCTGTGACCTAGCGTGAGCAACATAAGACTACACAGCGGGCCTTATAGTCGGAATTGCATCTTACACTGACCCTGATCAGAGCCCCGAAACACAGTCTGCGGATCTAACATGTTTCCAAATAGTTCCCATACTCAGATGTCCAACGCAGTTAATCAAACGTGAACCTGCTTTCAGCTGCTCTTGTTAGCTTGCATAACTTGTCTTTCCTATGGACTGATGCAAACAGTGACATTGCTGCCTTACGCTCTGCCGACTCTTTGGTTACATCGAGTTTACTTTAAACAAATTCATTTTTCAACATTTTCTTAGTTTGTTAGGCTGTCGGGCATACCGTGAGCGCTCCTGGCAAAGATCAGAGAGGCTGCTGATTGGAGAACATTGATTCAGCTAATGAGGCTGGAACAGGATGTGTCTGCTTTATATCCCTCGTGCACAGAAAAAAAAAGACCCAGTGGAGACCTGGTTAGTGTTCCCATACTGTTGGTGCCTACTGTTTCCACAAACAACAATGGAGGCATGTCTGTGCTGTGTGAATCCCGCGCTCTTGGCATGAAGGCAGTGTGTTTGGCATAGGAACATAGGCTGTGCTGTGCGCCTGGACCAGCTTCATGGGATATCGAGGATGCCTAATGCATTGTTCAGTGTCTTAGCAATTAGGCTCAAAATGATGGAATTGCTGCGCATATGTCTGCTGGCCTAAGCCTTGAGAAACGAAGGGCCTGTTCGCAAGAACAGAGCAGTGCATCAACGTGTGCGAGGTCTACACTCTTTGGTTCAAATCATCTTGGTGTCCGAATGGCAAATACTCACTATCTCCCAACCCTCTTGCCCGACAGAGTGAATACCAATATAGGACTCTAAGGATGTTTGATGTACGCAATCGAGCACAATCTGTGCATCTAATGCATTGTGAAACAGTAGCTTCATTTTGTCCACAAGATCACATATTCAGTCACAGATATGTTTGCACAGTATGGCCCTCATTACAACCCAGGCGTTAAGGGGTTAACGGCGCCGTAAAAGGTGGCGGTGCCGTTAAACCCTTAACGCCTGATTACGAGGTCCCTTTGCAGGTGGCACTTTAACGCCTGCTTTTAGCAGGCGTTAAAAAACCAACCCGCAAAGGGACCTTGGTGCTAAGTACGGTGCCGCAATTTGCGGCACCGTACTTAGCGCCTTCCCCATTCCCATTGAGCCCTATGGGGAAAAAATGGGAATGGGGAAGGGCCATGGCGGCATGGGGAATTACCGCCCCGCCAACCTCGGAATGGGGCGGTAATTCCCCATTCCGCCATGGCGGAGTGGGTAAGTTACCGGCATGGACCAAGGTGCTATTAGCACCATGGTCCAACGCCTGGGTCGTTCTTCTAGGGGCTGATTCTGAGGTGCATGCAAATGTAAGAAAGTGTTCCTCTCTGAAGGAGGAACACTTTACTTACAAGCACCATATTCCGATGAAGAAAGAATGTGGTGCAGGGACATGAAAGCATCGCTTTTGCATGTGACTGATTTCTGGCTTGACAACAGCCCTAGCAACCGTCAAGGATGCAGGGCAGCCACATGGAGGGGATTCTCCTCCCAGCAGCGCTAGTTCAGCACAACAACAACCTTTGAGGTGCTGATAAACCCCACTGCACACTTTTCCCCTTTATAGACAATCCATTTCTCAGACTGCAGCACCACTTTTCTAGTTTAATGAATGTTTAAGAAAAGTGGCAGTCTATTAAGAAATGCTCGCAATACCACTGGAGCAACTGTGTACCCCGCAACATGTCACTTTTGCAGCTTTTGCTGCTGGGAAGCGCCCCTCAGCTCCCCTCCAATATTTCCAACCACCTCAGAGTGACAGTGCTGGAAACTGAAGGGGAAAATGCGTAGTACCACATACTTTTTTTTATCACGAGCTCAGAATCAGGCCCTCCGTCTCTGGTCTTAACTTCAATTGCAGTTTAAGGTTGCGTACATGTTAACAAGAACCCTTCATGTATTTAGAAGCCTTGCTTTGCTGGCAATGTGTTTTTCTGATTTTCAATTGCAGTTATTCAAGTAGGAGAACCGGTAAACCATGCGTAGATAGTGTGTTGTACATTCGTAGTGTGTGCATCCTTCAGTCGATCAAACGTGGGTGGGCACACCGAGAAAGGGAAGCCTCTTAAGCATCCCCTTTTGGAAGTTGTGTTGTTAACTTTGGATCTTGTTTGAAATGCTTTTCAAAAGGATGACGCAAGACGTAGCAATGTGGGTGACATTGAGCCCAAGCAAAGCCATCTTTCAGTTCACCAATGGACTGTTGCGGAGGGCATGAACGAATCGAAGAGGAATTGGCAATCACTGCAAACATCATTATGTCATGTGCAAATTAAGGTCTCTGCTAGTTAGTTGCAATGGTGTAACAAACAAGGGAGCTACTCGTGTCATCATATTGTTTTCTGTGCTTTCCATGGCCAGAGAGTGAGTTTTAAGTGTCTAAGGTTCAGAATTGAACCATCATGTCATCTGAGATGATGGGCACTCAAAACTGCTGCTAAGCACCCTGACTTCTCTGTAATCTGCTCAAAAGACAATTCTGAACACAGTGAAATAATAGTGAATTTAAGCACACACCAAACTTCGTATCCAAGGCGGCTTCTTGGCACATGGCGGCAAACTCTCAGGCATGCCCAACTTATCTGTGGAACTTGTGACCCAAAAAAGGAAGAAAGGAGGGATATATATGAATAGACCTGCATAACAATGCCAACTGCAACTTATGCCAGCATCAATACGCCTGCCTCGTTCCTGTCACTGCCTGGCCCTGGATTGATACACAAGCATGTCCAAGTGCCTCTGGCACGTCTCTGTGAGTTTGTTCTTTTAGGGGAGTCCTGTGCGAACGTCCCATTCTTTCTACACCTCAACAACCCCAACCCAAACTACCACCCAGAAATCCCTTTTACTTGCCCCAACCTCCGCCTAAATGTGCTGTTGTTATGTTATGTTATGTTACTTGGCATTTAGATAGCGCCTTATATATCATTGGTATGACCTCAAAGCGCTGGTAGGTTGAACGCCCTCAGGAACCGTAGTTCAAGTCAGTGGAGAGAGAGATAGTGTTGTATGGTGCATGGGTGCAGCGGATATGTGTGCAGCCGGTGTAGTTGTTGGCTGAAAGCTGCTTTCTAGCGATAGGTGTGGAGGAGAAGGTATCAGTTGGATGTGTGCAGTCTGGTGGGTGGACACCCAGACTGGGTTCTTGCTGCGTTAGGCCGGTGGAACACATATGTGAACAGCTAGGCTGGAATGTGCTCAGCTAGCTGCATTTTATTAGAGTGATAAGGTGTTCATGGGGTCATATTCGTAAGTGAGGTAGAATTATCGGGCGTATAGCTGTATTCTAGTTGAGTGATGGTGTGTAGTAGAGAGTAAGCGTAGTGGTGTGATATGGTGGTTATCAGTAGAAGCACCTGAAAAAAGGCATGTGGACAGGACGGTGGGGACATACTTAGCGACATATGGCTATATAGCGACAGGGTCGATACAGGTATAAATGGGATACAGATATGTACGGGGATACATGTGTCCAGTTCCGTACACTCTGTCCAGTTTCGTACACTCTGTCCAGTTTCGTACACTATGTCCAGTTCTATCTATCCTATTCAGATCTAGTTACTCAGTTCAGTCTCATCAATGTCATCTGATTCTATTCACTCCATCCATTAAGTCACTCAATTCACTCATTCATTCCCTTGTTTCTTCCATTTCCATCCAGTACCACCTATTCCCATCCAGTCGTCCAGTTTCATCCATGTCATCCAGTTCGATTCAAGCCATCTATTTCAATCCATTATACCCACACCGTCACTCTATCCATTTAATTTAATCTGCTCCATTTGTTTCATCCACTTCATCCGTTTCCTCTGCTTCATCCGATTCGTCTGCTACAACTGTTTTGCCTGCTCCATCCGTTTCATCCGCTCCATCCATTTCATCCACTCCACCGGTTTCATCCATTCCATCCGTTTCATCCGCTCCATCCGTTTCATCCGTTTCATCCGTTCCATCCATTTCATCCACTCCATCCGTTTTATCTGCTCCATCCTTTCCCTAAGTGCCCTCCGTTCCATCAGTTCCATCCGTGCCATCCGCACCATCCGCTCCCTCCATTTCGTCCGTTCCGTCCACTTCATCCCTTCCATCCATTCCATCTGCTCCATCTCTTTTTTATCCGTTCCGTCCATTCCAACTGCTCCGTCCTTTCCATCCATCTACACAATAAGCCAAAAGCAGTAAACTGTTAAAACTCTTACTAACATTTTTAGGCCTGTAGAACTGGAGGTCTTTCAAAACTTTCTACCTCATGAGGTGTGCGATTAAAAGTTCATTTAAAACCCTTGGTAGCATACGAAACCATGTTTTCAAGTCAAGAGATCTGACCCTGCTTTCAAGAAATTTGTAAACATTCATTCTATTGCATAGGTTCCTATGATATCGAAAAATTGTGAAGGAAAGAAAGCCATTAAAATACAATTGTTGAAATGGGCAAAAAAGGGTAAACTGTGTTGAACAAGGTAATTTGAGAGACATTTCATATCAGGTCTTTATATTTTCTAAATAAAAAGTGGTAAAACAGAAATAAGGTGTTGTTCATTTGGCGGTAAAGCATTGATAAGCTACAGGTGATTTATGCCATACTAGAGGCTATTATGCAATAAAACCTGAGAGCCATGGCGTGGTTAGGGATGCCATCAGTAAAGATGTCTCCTTGAGAACCTCTGATGCAGTGAAGGCGAATTAAGGCATTGTGCCCTCACCTACTGACACGCCACAGGCAAGAAACACATATTTGAAGACTGCTGGATCCCGTGATGCAGCTAGGTCCATTTTGGACCTCTCAAGGAGCAGGCAGGCAAATGGGGGATCAACCTGGATGACTTGCGGGCCGCATGTCTGTGAAATGGCGCCCTGTGACGCGGCCTCAGCCTAGAAGTGTAAGTCGCACCCAGGACCGCCAGTGACTGAGGCGGTGAATGCGGGGCAAGGAAAGGAGCTGCGCCGTGTCTCCACCGGCATAACGAGGTCTGCTGCCTGCCGAAGGCGTTGGCTTCTCTGCGACGTGTTGACCCCCAAGTGAATATGCTGATTTATAGGTGGCTGCCTTATTACATCTGGAACTAGGTTGTGTAATATTTGCTGCAGAAATACAAGATTTAGTAAAAGCATTTGACACCAGTTTTGCTGCTTAGGTAATACAGAAAACAACAATTAGGTTTTGTCCCAACGCATGTTATCTAAAAAGGTTTGCACTATGGCAAATATTGATCAGGTTGGTATTTGTGCTGTTTGCTGTGTTCCATAAAAATACATGTATTTACTGCATATCTTTTTTTTGATAGACAGCAAAACTAGTTAATAAAAAACAAGTTTCATTTTGTCCTCATAAAATCATACTGAGATGATATGGATTGCCTCATTCCCTGTCAAACAAAAAGCAAAACTGGTGCTAAATTCATTTGATCCATTTTTTTGTGCAAGAGAAATGTTCGGATGGCATGTGACATGTCAAGTATGCCATACATGAGGTTTGTTACCCAACTGCACATGCTAAATCACTGCCGCGATATGCACCATCGCCCATTTCCAGTAGTATCAGCCTAATTGTCATGTTGTGCTATAAAATCCCATTTTATATATATCACTGGGAAAACAAAGTCCCAGTGAGATCTTTAAGATGGGATTTTCAAAAGCTTTTAGAATAGCCCCACCAGTGAAGAACCCCAAGAGCAACACATGGGAGAGTATCTACCATGATGTTTACTAGGGACTTGGTTAATCTACACATGTACCACCTCATGTAATCACTCACATGCATACCCACTAACACTCCTGTGGAAGTGTGGTCTGTTTACCAGATCGACGAGTGCCCAATGAAAGTTCAAACTTGTATTTGTTTGTTGCCAGGTTAAGAATCAAAATCGTGCACGCATGCGGAATGCATTGTTTCAAAATAGTAAAATCATCAAGCATGCTCAAATTGCAATAATTCATATCCTAAAAGCATTGTGCAGCTTAAAACAAACTCACCCACACAATCAAATCATTCAGGTTCATGGTAGGGTGCCGTCTCTTTACCACATGGGTGAGAGTATTATGGCAGCTGTCTGGAGGAAGCAAATCAAAAGAGGTGATGGCTGGGAGGTTTAGAACAAATCTTAACCTCTGGCTTTGCTCTGGGCAACCCTCCAGACTATCATTCTTCGTCTTACAAGCCATTTGAACTGGCAGGATAGCTCAGGGGCAACGTGCTCCCCTTGGAAGCAAGAGGACACAGAGCACCACAGGTTCGATCCTCAGGTCTGCGCTTAGAAACCTCTGGGTATTAAGTGTGTTATGAATCTGATCATATCATTACAAAAGGGGAAAAAACATATGCAAATCAAGTTTGGTCCCATAGTCCAGCCTGAACTACTAGGTAACATCCCTCCTGCACGAGACCACAAGCATCCTCAGAAATGTTTCGGCCTCATCGGGCATCATCAGTGAGGAATAGCCTGGGTCTCTAGGCCCAACAAGCATGGATCCGATGTCTGGATATATGATATGATAGTTTATTTCTATAGCGCCTATACACAATGTGGTTCAAAGCGCACCAGTCGTATTCAGGCTGACAATAGCAAAACAAAAGAGGTGATGGCTGGAAGGTTTAAACTGAATCTGAAACCTCTGGCAATTGTAATGGTTTGGCAGGCAAAGAACGATAGACTGGAGGGTTCCCCAGTGCAATTGCCAGAGGTTTAGATCATCTATAAACCTTCCAACCATCACCTCTTTGTTTTTCTTTGAGCTGTCTGGAGGAAGCTTTATTCCATAGCAAGTGCCCCTTGGAGGGATATACCTAGTACCAGGTGATCATGAGCTGGTTTGTGATTATTCATGCACTGGGCTTGTGTGCAATAGGAGTGGATGATTTGTTTGGTACTGGAAATCTGTACCATGCTATGTACAATAAACTAAATGCCACTGTTTCTTGCTATGTTATTTTACGTTATGATATTTTACAAAATTGTTTTTTCTTTAATGTTTTATGAACTTGAATTTCATCAAAAGCGATTAACCAGCACTTTTGCATGCAAAGAATATAACTGAGTATGTACTGGCAAAATCAACTCATGTCAGTCCTATTTCCACATTATTTTTCTTTCTTATCCATGCTATGTGTTTTTTCCAGATATAAATGATTACAATAGTAAATTATACTCTATCTTTGCTCCACCTGCCCAACAAGTCCTTAACCTTGTTTGCCGCTATGAAGAACATTCATCCCGCCTCTAGTTCATTATATGTAGACTTACCTCAACACAGCTTCAATTATTAATTGGGTTGACAGTTTGGATAGTTTGAAATCATTGCATGGATGCATGTACTCTCAAGTATCATAAAAACAATCCTTATGCTATTTTGAGGGGGATCTTTCATCAAACTTTGCTCTTTCATGAATTCCACCATTCAGACACAGGCAGATAGCTCCATCTGAAATTAAGTGCCAATGTGCATTCTGAGTTTGTTAAAGACAACTGAAGTTGCTAGTAGTGTCGCAGTTTATTGTACGGTCACAATCAAGTCGGGGGCTCCTTCCCCTACAATGAATGTGGCGCACAACAAATCACTGTGAGTTTTTAGTTGGTTCACGAGGGTGAGGCCTCCAACCCGTCTGGCAAACAACCTCAACAAGCACCCAGTGCCACAATGGACAAGGAAACAGGCTGGTGTGTATTAATAAGATATGTATTGATTAATTTATTTAAGCAAATTGGAACCAACAGATTACTACAATCACCAATGTTGTGGCAACACAAAGACACAATGGGCCTCTTTACGAGGTGGGCACTAAGGGGTTAACGGTGCCGGTAAAGGTGCCAGAGCTGTTAACCCCTTACTACCCCATTACAAGGTCCACTCGCGGGACCCGCTCAGGACGCCTGGTTTTACCAGATGTCCTTAGCGAGTCCCGCGAGCGGCCCAGCATGCTAACAACGGGCCCGTCATTAATGGGCCCGTTGTTAGCATGCTCCCCATTCCCATTGAGCCCTATGGGGGCTCAATGGGAATGGGGATGGACTGGGTCCGGGTTCCCTGAATGGGGAAATACCGGGCCCTCCAAGGTCGGAATGTCCCGGTATTTCCCCATTAAGGGAACCCGGACCCAGTTATGGGGGTAGCCATGCCCTTATTAAGGACATGGCTACTTCCAAACTCGTAATGAGGCCCAATATCATTTTCAGTAGAGTACCACCACTAAGCTGACACCAGACTATGCAGTTACAATAGCTATTTTTTACGTCACCCCCCCAATACAAGCAGAGAACAGTTCTAAACATACCAGAAAAATTAATGCAAACAAACAGGAAAGGGAAACTTTTGTCCCAGCAACCCTCACCTTCCAAACATCAATTTGACTTGATTTCTTTGAATGGAAGACAGTGGCAGGGAGTGAGGAACACAAGGGAAAAATCGGATTTAGGAATTGTGGCTCACATGACCAATAGGGAACAAAGAAAGGCAATGGGACAAATGTGTTCTGCTACTCCTGATAATGACACACAAGGCTTTTAGGATTATGGTCAGAACAGAATGGGAAAATTGGTTTTCAGTTACCTAATACAGTTGCAATGGGACAGCATAGAAAGTAATGAGGAATTTGTTTTGTTACACCAAAAGGACAGACAGGGCTTTGTGGAATATTAGTCAGCAAACAATGGAAAAATCGCTTTTGGGTTGTGATTCTCAGAAATAATATAACAGTA